>NC_056504.1:14061956-14075261 GCF_014905685.2 Nematolebias whitei
GTTGAATCGTGTCATCTGGACTTCGTTTTTTTGTTAAAAAGAAACGTAAATAGAAAATATTATGTAGATTTTATTTTGTAGCTTCTTTATGATCGTAGAATATATGAGCTTGAGGGTTGAGTATCAACTGAGTCATGCTGGGTACTGTCACAGGGGAGATGTAATTGTAGGTTTGCTGACACACTCGCAGGTAGAGACATAAACACAGATCCAGTCATAGCAATGCAGCTGCAGACACAGCCATGATTAGTACCATTACCCTGACATACGTTGGTAGTAAATCTCCTGCTTACCTGTCCCCCTCCAGGGTCTACGGAAGCCCACCTTGGAGGAGATCGACCACAGCAGACGGGCCATCATCACCCCCTCCCTCTTTGGAAGCTCTCTTGAGGAAGTGATGGAAAGGCAAAGTGAGCTCTTCCCAGACAGGAAACTGCCCTGGGTGCAGGTTCAGCTGTCCCAGTATGTTCTAGCTCTGGGTGGGGCTCAAACAGAGGGCATCTTCAGGTAAGATAGACCTAACTCAGCTTAAGACGCGCCTCAACTCGAGCAGTGAGCTAAAGGTGCAGTTTAGCAAATTAAAAGGGGATCACACAAAGTACATATGGTTTATTGTGTGCATATTTTGAATAGAAAAGTTGTGTGTGTGGTCTTCTGTTCCCTTTGTTTCTGCGTAAGCTTCTCTGTACAGTACACAAAGCAGACAGAACAAACACAGCCCTGCTTTGCTCCTGAGAGCAGCACAGTTTAATTTGATACTTCGTGATATGTGTTTACATTTCAGCTTAAGCCTACGAGCATGTGGGAGCCTCTCAGCAGAGTGTTTGTGGAGGGTTTTTCTCCTGCACTGTTAGATCTGCAGCTCCTCGACTTGTTTAGAAAATTCATCCTTTTCAGCAAACAAACTGTGAAGCTCCTTTTCTGCATCAGGACTTTACTGGAGAATGTGTCTGAAATAAAAACAATCACAGACTGAATAACCAAACAGAAACACTGAAAACAGTAAACAAGCACTAGTCCTGCCCGTGGAGTGGATTTAAAGTGTCTCTTGTGGTAGAGCTCCCTCCTGTGGCCACTCAGTGTAAGTGTTGTGTTTTCAGAGTACCTGGAGACATTGATGAAGTGAACGCCCTCAAGCTCCAAGTGGACCAGTGGAGGATTCCAGAGAATCTGTCTGATCCTAACGTACCTGGTATGATAAGATTATTTTTAGGGTTTTTCTTTAAGCCCAGAGATTTAAATGTGTGTATTAATAGAATGTCTTTCTTTTGTTGTTTTATAAGCCTCCTTGATGAAATTGTGGTATCGTGAGCTGGAGGAGCCCCTCATTCCCATGAACTTCTACAAGCAGTGCATCAGTAACTGTGATGACCCGATGGCAGCCATCGCTGTGGTCCAGTCTCTGCCTGAGCTCAGCAAGCTGGTTCTGTTCTACTTCATCCACTTCCTGCAGGTAACCAACATCACTCCTTCAAACAGTCTTCTCACTGGTGTTCCTCTTTGACATAATTCACATCATGTGTGCACTTGTTTACCTCTCCTTGGCGGCTGTGGCTGAGTGGTTAGAGCAGTCGTCTTCCAATACAAGAGCTGGGAGTTCGAATCCACCAGCAGTCACATGCCAAAGGGCCAAGACACTGAACCCCTCATTGCCTCTGATGTATGTCCCATCAGTGTATGAACGTGATAAAGCTCTGATTAGTCTCTTTAGAATGATTTGTTAAATTAGCTCTGTAGAGATCTAGTAGAGTGCTGTATGAATGGGTAAATGAGGCACAGATTGTCGTGTAAAGCGCTTTGAGTGTCTTGAAATAAGATAGAAAGGCGCTATATAAGTACAGTCCATTTACCATAAAATAAAAACTGAGCACTAAGCAGCTGTGGACAAATCTCTGAAGACATTTAGTTGTGCAGCAGAGACCACAAATGTGAGTGTAGTGGTCACAGCAATATTCTAAGCAGCGTCACTGTCCTTTTAAAGGTACACATGTCCAGACTTGGAAACAGTTTGATGCCAATCTGAGAAATGAGCGTGAAAAGTTGGTTCAAATAAATATTTGTATAGGTAGTTAACTTTAAAAAAAATTTGGTATAAACTAGGGATGCACGATATTGTCCGTATTGTTTGATATTAGCTATAAAGTTAAATATCGGACATTAACCATTCCATCAAAGTAACTCACCAGTATAAAAGGTGCTGTTTTTATATATACCGCCTTTCATACATATATATGTATGAAAGGCGGTGTTTTTGTATGACAACTGTATGACAAGGATGCCTGCAGCGCCAGCACAAGTTATGACATCACGTGCGCTGTTGAGTTTAAATTTGTAAAAATTTGCAAATTTGCACTGTTTGAGTATTGTCATTGAGTTAGAGAGGGTTAATGTCACGAATAAATTTGACATTAAACAGAATCCAAGTTGAAGTGTTGCATCATTTTCAGCCCCTTTTTGGCATCTGCATTTGGTATCAGGTCAAACTGACAAAGACCATGCAGAATAATGTATTTTAATTCCACAGCAGAGAAAGATATGTAGTCTCTGTTAGTAGGACTAGGAAAAATATATATCCGTATCGGTTATTGACCAAATAAGTTTTTACATATTGGCCAAAAATCCAGTATTGTGCATCATTGTGGTATAAATGTAAAAATTGAAACTTTATTTGAACAAACGTAACACAGACAGCAGATCAAGCACGAGCACTTTTTTAACCTTTACATATCAATACTTCATTTTTTTGTCTGTGCTGCAGCACTGATCTTTACTATCTAAACATTCAACTGAATACGACTCATCTGAGTTCCTGCAGGTCGAAGGTCAGTCTGTACACAACTAGAGCACCGAGTGGAGTCTTCCTCATTCCTTTTCTTCTCCTTTCACCCTGGCTTTCTCCAGGTGTTTGCTCAGCCATCCAACGTCGCCATAACCAAGATGGATGTGAATAACCTGGCCATGGTGATGGCTCCCAACTGCCTCCGGTGTCAGTCCGACGACCCGCGGATCATCTTCGAGAACACGCGCAAAGAGATGTCCTTCCTGAGAATGCTCATCGTTCACCTGGACACCAGCATCATCGAGGGCGTGGTGTAGACACCGTTAACGCTCCAGCACACAGATCAGTTCTCTATTTCCAAAACACTGTCCCTGTTTAGGCCACACTGGAACCCGTCATGGTGATGAGATGCACCTCGTACAACACGAGGAGTTCAGACACCTGGACTACCATGTGCTCTTCTGTTTTCTTACCGAGAGATCAGGTGTTTGACTTAGTTTTACTGTTTTTGATACTGAAATCCAGTGACTGCTCTCTGACTGTATATCCTCACTGTAGCCTCTGGAAACACGTTAAACCCTGTAAGTCTCATTAAAGGGCCGTCACCACAGTTACACTGAACGTTTTGGGTGCACAACGTGCGACTGCCGCATCAGAAATGTTCTCTTGCAAAAGAAAAATATGAATTTAGGCAGCGTTGACAGTTTTTCCAGCTTTTTGATTTTAAGCAAGTGTGTTTGCGTGTGTGGTTGTCAGTGTGAACAAACGGTGCGTTTTAATGTATAAACAAAATAAAATATGAAGCTTAAAATAACTTGTAACTGTCTTAAAGCTTGCTTGTGCTGTTCGGGGTTTTTGTAATAATGGCTGGTTTTCCTCAAACTTTACTGGATGAGAATCTGTTCATAGCACAACTGGTAGGATGTACTAAAAGCTCTTGAACAATGGGAGATCTGAGTGATGATTGTTTTTAAATCCTCTGACATCAACAGGAGTGTTTGTTCTACTTCTGATTAAGCTGTAATAGTGTGGGAGACTGGTTATTCAATTTATAATACTCTGTTATCTTTCATTTGGAGTTCTCATTTGTTTTTGTTTTTTGTGCTCAGGTCTTGTAAAAAAACAGTTTTTGGTGTACCGTAAATGGGCCATGTCTAAAAACTAATGAGTTTACACAAACACCTGCTGTGAGCATCGTTCAACTGTCGAGCACTAGTGTAAATTGAGCTTTTGGTGTTTCCTTGCAAATAAGTCCTGTGTGTAACAAACTAACCTTCATTAAGTATACTCAGTTTGTAGGGGAGCATCTGTTGCTGTAAAGAGCAATAAATAAATATATCTATATAAATATATACATGCAGGGTGGGCAGGGACTGTATTTTCTGCTGTAACTTGCTATTTGAAAAAATGATTCAAACCACTTTCCACCTACATGCGCCCCTGTGTGTTTGCAGACTTGTCTTGTATGATCTGAAATGGCTGAGCATAAATAAAAGTTTGTTCATTGTTATTAAAGTGTCTCGTAAATGGAGGTGCGGTGACGGAAAGTAAAAAGAACATAAACATGTTAACAAAAGCCTAGAATTTCTTGAAGCAACGTATATCGCCCGCAGACTTTCATGAGTTTTAGACTAAAATGATCTCGTTGAGAAATTAAGTTAGATAAATGCAATCTTGAGTGGTATTGCACCATTTTACTTTCAGAATGTGTTGAATAACTCTCAGCTACTACCATGTCATGTCATTATAACTCCATGTCTGTAAAAGTGCCAGAGTTATTTTACCCATCTTTGTGTTTACTAATGCTGATTTGCTGTGGCAGCCATCTTGAATGGAGTTGACAGTTTCCATACATAAATGCGTGTGCATGGAAACGTGACAGAATCAGCCTCGACCAGTATCCTTGGCTGACTTTTGTAACAGCAGCTCAGTGGAGGTCAGTTCCTTGAAGCCAGATGTTCACAACAACAACACACTTGTCTGCACAAATATGGTGGCTCCAGTCCGAGGAGTGCTTTGAGAGAGCATCTTCTCATGGCAGGAGGGACAAATGTTCTCAGTCACAATAACAAAACGTAATAAATACATTCATAAGCTTTGAAAATTATCTATCATGTTCATTCAGAGTTTTTTTGTTTTTTTCTATTACATTTATCCACTTGGGTAGGACATTTTCCAGGGTGTCCAGTGGACAACTTCTTGACAGAATTTGATTGTCCACCAGAATTTTGTGTTTGTAACCTTTACAAAAAGAAGGTAAAAAAAAAAATCTCATTAAAAAAAAAGTGATTTAATGAACACATTGCACTTTATACAAAGGTTACTATATAAAAATGTTCTCACTCATCTTGTGGACTGCTTGGAGTTTCCAAGCTGCTGAGTGGCTGACTCTTTCAAGAGATGCTTGAGTGGAACTTCCTCGTTCTCCTCATCCTCTTCTTCCTCATCAGACTTGGCAAGAGAGGCACTCGCAGTAGAGACTTCTAATACTTTCAGCTTTTCCCTCTTGAGAGTCGCCAGAGCGAGTTGTCATCCTCCATCTCACTCTGTCCTCACTCCAACTTCCTCCATGTATCTCCTCTTTGTTTTTCCTGGCAGTTGCATTTCTAACGTCCTACAAATGTCCCACTGTCCGTCCTCTGGACATGTCCAAACAATCTCAGTCTGGTCTCTCTAACTTTATCTCCCAGTTGTTCAACCTGTGCTGTACCTCTGATGACCTCATTCCTGATCTTATCCATCCTTGTCACTCCTAAGGAGAACCTCAACATCTTCATTTCTGCTGTTCCAGTTCTTTCTTCTTTTTGTCCATGTCTCCGTCTCAAGACCATACAACATAGCTGGTCTCACCACTGTCTTGTAAACTTTTCCTTTGACCTTTGCTGACACCCTTTTGTCTCAAATCACTCCTGAAACTTTTCTTCATCCATTCCATCCTGCCTGGACTCTCTTTTTCACCTCTTTGCCACACTTCCCATTTCCTGGACAGTGGACCCCAAGAACTTTTAAGTCCTGCACCTTTGTGACCTCTGCTCCCATCTGGGGCTTTAGCCCCGGAAGCCCTGGTCTAACTACGCACCTGTTGCTAATTAAATATTTAACTTGCAAGTTTAAGTATTTAGTTTGTAAACATGACATTTATAAATGTATGAATGCCATGGTGAAAATATGACTTTGAAAAAAAAAAAACTAGTTTTTTTTTTTCCTTATGAAAGGCTAAATAAACCAAAATATTGCTGTTGATTTTTGACTGTGTAACTTTACAAACGGCACCCCATAGATTTGAATGTTATTTAAATGCAGTGGTGGAGAAAGTACTCAAACACTGTACTTAAGTAAAAGTGCAACTAATCAGACAAAAATGTACTCTAGTAAAAGTAGAAGTACCACATTAACGTTTTTACTTAAGTAAAAGTAAATAAGTACTTGCTTTTAAAGATACTTAAAGTATTAAAAGTAAAAGTACTTGCTGAATGTATTACTTAATGCAATGGTCTACAATATTCTTAAGTGTGCCTACCATATGTATATTTTCTGTAGTACATTAATAGTGTTGTTTCATTTTAATGAACAATGCTGCAGATAATACATATTTTTATTGTGTTTACTCTGTGACACAGTTCACACTTGGACTCAGAGGCGGACTGGCCATCGGGAGCGTCGGGACAATTCCCGGTGGCCTGGTTGCCGAGGAACGGGACTAAAGGCTCGGTTCGGGTCGCACGGACTTTATTATTTTAAATAAACAATTCACTTTTGCCTGGGCTCAGGTCTCACGCTGCACTGCAGCGACGGAGAAAGCCTGGCACATCCCCCGGCCGGGCCGGCCCCCTCCCTTCCTTTTCTGTGTGTCACTCACAGAGCAGAGACACACACACACACACACACATTGCGCCCGCCCCCCTCCCCGCCCTAGGACTCGCGCTCCCGACGGTGTTGGCGCGCGGTGCGTGCATCTCAGAGCCAAAGAAGAGGAAAGGTGGAGCAGAGAGAGAGGATAAAAAAGAGAAAAGCTCTGGCCGCGGATGCTGCTAAGTGCTATAAATTAATGTTTGTTCGTAATGGAGCAGGTAAGAGAAACACTTGTGTTGAAAAAATTGAACTCTGGCACAGTTTATCAGCACAGCTTAATATCCACATGCTAGCTTCACTTTGAGGGACCTAAGTGGGCCAAAACTGACTTAATATAACAAATGTTTTTAAGTTTTTACAAAGAATATTGCAAATTTTATAATATGGGTTAGGATCTGAAAAAAGTTTAATGTTGAAATGTCTAGGAATTCAGATTTTTTTGTATCTAAAAAAGTTAAGTCAGGTCCTCTGGACAAATAAAAAAAAACTTGTTGAAACTTTTGTCTTTAATCCAAAAAACTAAGTTCAGTCTGAGGAGTTGCAACAAGCTCAGTTTCAAATAGCCTCTTCTCATAGTGGATCAACCTGTTAACATAAGGAAGACCTGCAGCCTAACAACCCCTAACAATGGTTTCTTTTCACAAAGATGGCTTCCTTTACTCCTCTCTCAAACCATAGTTCCTCTCTATCAAGGGTGTGCACATCTTCATCCCTGAAAGTGACTGCTGGCCTGCAGATGAGTGTAAACTGCCGAGTCTTGGCCTGAAGATGTTGCTCTTCTGTGCTGGGCCAAAGAGCAACATCATCAGGCCAGGAGAACTCTGTGGTTTACACTCATCTGCAGGCCAGCAGTCACTTTCAGGGATGAAGATGTGCTCATCCTTGATAGAGAGAAGTGTTGGTTTGAGAGAGGAGTAAAGGAAGCCATCTTTGTGATGAGAACTCATCCATCATTAAACAGGGACAGAGGCCTCTGTGTCCAACTGTAGCCCTCTTACAATGCTGTTATTGCTGGTATCTCTCAGCCCCCTGTGAATAGCAAACAGCCTAGAGCACTAACGATCCATTGTTAGGCTGATGATGGTCCTCCTTTATCATGTTAACAGCTAGTTCTGGATGTCAGCAACAAACTGGTTGATCCACTATGAAAAGAGACTATTTGAAACTAAGTTTGTTGCAGCTTCTCAAACTGACAGTCTTTTGGATTAAAGACTAAACGTTTCAACAAGTTTTTTTTTTTTTTTTAATCTGTCCAGAGGACCTGACTTAACTTTTTTAGATTTTCTACCTGGATTATTGAGGATATTTTGTGTATACCCTTCATTACTCCAATAAATTATCTGAATATTAAAATCCTTGTATTACAATATTTTATTTAAACTTTATTTTACCAGGTAAAGTTCCGTTGAGATTAAGAACTTTTTTTTTGTTATATGAATAGCCAATACATATAAATAGTCAATAAGTGAAAATGAATAGATGGGAAATTATGGATGGCTTTTTAGACGTGTGCAAACAACATGCATTCAAAGTGCGCTCAATTGAACTCAGTCTTGGTGGTTTGCGTTAATCAGGTGGTGGTGGCCTGGGATGGTATCAAAATTCCCGGCCTGGATTATTGTCCCAGTCCGCCCCTGCTTGGACTTGTGGTTCTGTGCGTCAGAATTTCAGGGATGACCTGCAGAGTTAAATGCCATTAAGCAAAATAAGAGAGGAATGATTATACCTTTGAAAGTTTTTATTCAACGTAAAAGAAAACCAATGGGTCATTTTAACTGCAGTAAACACATTTAAGTAAAAGTTGTCTGATGAAAAAAGGAGCATTAGACCTAACAAAGGAACAGACACTGATCAGTTCAACTCCAGTTTGTCATCAACTCTAGTTAAAATACTGTCTATTCAACCTTGTAATGGGTCAATATTGAACAATATTTTAACTTCCTGACACCATTTTCAAAATTTGGACCCGAGTGTCGAGACATTTGGAGACATCTCTTGTCTTCTAACATCCATGAACTGACACACTTTAATATTGCAGTGTAGTGAACCAGACGACCTCAAATATACCAGATGGACAGAGACTGTTATTTTCATTGATCTGAATAAGTCTGAACCATCTGATGAACTTTCTTTCTTGAATTAATCAAGCAGAAAAGACAATTCTTTATAATCATTACTGTCTTACAAATGTTTTGATAATCAAATTGTGTTAGTTCACTCAATGCTTTACAGGTTGAAAAGAACTACTAATTTTTATTTTACATAAACAGTAAGTAATGATTTTTGTTCCTCATTCAGAGAAGAAATCACCTGAATATGCCTTTCTTGATTTTCTGTCTGAAATGAGCAAGCTGTCGTAAGTATGTTAAAGGTTGGTTTTCGGTCAACTAAAATGTTTACCGAGAAAAATGTCATGTTTTACTATTTGAAAAGATTACAAAGTGTGAGACTCCACGAAGTCTGCTGTTGCTGCAATAATCTTTTCTGTATGTTGTAAACAATCCTTGACTTATGATAACATCTTACGTCACAAATCCACTCCTCTTTCTGGTCCTTCCACGAATCAGAAAGCTCTAAATTGAACAGGAAGTCGACCCAAATAAAATGTGGCAACTTCTCAGTTCATAGAGAAGAGAATGGAGATTAGAGAATTATGAATTCCAGAGTCCAAGAGAATGTGAGAGTTCCAAGATTGAGAATGCAGTCGGTTCTGAAAGCTTCAGAGCAATGAAGAATCCAGAGGTTTTTTGGGGATTATAATTCTGTTTTGAGCTAATCAACGCACGACTTTCTGAAGGTTTGGTAGCTCTCGACGGAGACGCTGAAACGAGTCAGAAAGGAACTACATCCAACGCTGATTCATCGTCAACAGGTAGATGGTTCTATTTTGACCAAGTGTACCGTGAGAAGCTGAGATCGGACGGAGCGTGCAACTTCTGGTCAAACAGATTAAATTCCCTCACACATTTCCTCTGTAAGATAAATCTCAATTTAATCTTAAACTCTTCTCTCTCATAAATCTGTACAGATATTTTTAGAAATGTCTGAAGCAAAGTCCTCAAATCACCGCCGAGTGATTTGAAGTTCATTTTCTGTGAAACTGTCTGTTATTATTTTCATATTTTGCCAAATTAATGTAAATGTTTGATGTTAAACTTTGATTCTGAAAATAAATGATTCCATTCATTTGATGGGTCAAAGATAAACAACGTCTCTCGTTACATTTCTGTTAAATTCAATGCACGACATTTACAGTCAGAAAAATGAAGAACTCGTGAAAAGTATGCATAAATATATATCCATATATTTGTCATACAACAAGTGACACGTACCTCACGTGTCTCACAACAAACTGGTGGCTCGTACGAATTTCATGAATGACTGTTTAATCCGTGTGTAAATTGATTTTACGTGTTGGCATGGTGAAAGAGTAACAGCTGATGAGCTGTAAAGTTTACGCAGCGGCTGAGCTGCGCGCTTGGAGCTGCACTCTGCAACTAAACGCTGCATGTTTAAGCGTTGGGCTGGCAATGTTTTAAAAGCTGAAATTGTGTCATAAGTCTTGTGTAAGCTGAAATGGTACGTCTGTTATGTGTAACTAAGAGCTAATGAGCTGTGGAAGACGTTATTCTGTCTAAAAAGTACGAGGTTCTGCTTTAAGACCCGGCTGTGACCAGTTCGGTTCTGTTCAGTTTGAACGAGTATTTTGAATAGATGGATAAACGTTTTAAAAGCTGAGTGCCATCTCAGAACACAGTTAGAAGTTGTTTCGTTACAATTTTTAACAGAAAAAGTGCATTTTGATGGTTTAAAAGACGAAAAGTTGACGAACTATTTTAAGCTAACCTAACTTGCTAGGTAGAGAAAACGCTTCCTGATTGGTTGAATTCGCTGTTGTGGAGCGCTTTCATTGGTTGAGAAGTTTGACTGACGTGCTACGTCATCTCCCCTCAAGCCTGCGCTGCGTTGCAATTGGTGATTTCAGTCACGTGACCCGGATATGAAATTCATTTTCATAGGGAAATAAAATCTGCTTTTTAAAGCTAAAAAGCGCCTTTTAAAGTGATTCTGAAACGCTGGTCAAGTGCTTCGAAGCTGCTTGCTGAAATTTTGCTACGTTAGAGTTTAAAATTCGCCAAAAAACGATGTTTTTAAACAAAGCTAGCGATGCTAATTTTAAGCTAACAAGCTAACGACCGGAGCTTAAAACTACGCTTAAAATCACTAAATGAAGCTACTATCAGTCCCAAACACTCATGTTCAAGCTATAAAGTCTGATTGCAAAAACTTTTGCCACGTTTGTGTAAAAAATCCGTTCAGAAATGTTGATTTTGACCGAGTTTAGCCGAAGCTAACTTCAAGCTAAGCGGCTAACAACAGGATGTCAACCGAACGCCACAGGAAGTTATAGCACCCCTAGTGGACAACACAAAAAGTGACGGAGTTATAATTGTTGAGGAAATACTGACATCTCCTGGCGAGACGTGAGATCACAGATTTCACTTCGTTTTTTAGGTAAAGAGTGAAATTAAACGTCTTTTTATTTTTCTGTAAGGCAAATTCTGAGTTAACAAACTTCCTCAAAGCTGAATAAAACACTGTTATCTTACATTTTAAGAAGTAATAGGTATTTATGCAAAGAAGCATTCACCAAAAAGTTTATTTCACTGTTAATCCTTTAAAAATAAGGTACAAAAATAAACATTAACTTTTTAAAAACAGATACAGTTACAAATATTCACAGAGTTGAACAGTTTACTCATTTTGCTTGAAGGATAATACACGTTTAATTGCAAAATCACTAAATAAGAGTAAATTTATCAGGAAAAAGAGATTTTCTGTTTAATTTACCACCTAAATAAAATATCTCTCTATTTAATTTTAAATAGAAGCTATACAGGAGCAAAGACAGTTTTCTGAAGAAAGACTGAGTATTCCTCATCATCAAATTCTTTTCTCTTTTCACCCACCTGGGTTGATGAGTAACTGTTTAAAATAGCAAATTTCTGGAACAGAACGGTTTAAAATATGTTTTAAACTAATATTGCTGTGAGACTAAAAGAAAATTTGCAGGTTTATAAAAAATTCAGTGTTTTAGAGTAAATACACTAAAAACAGCTTGGTACTCTAGTATCTGTGGAAAATAAGCACAAAAAGTAACACTGCAAAAAGGGCATTTACTTAAATATTCATGAATTGGGGTAAAACCTGAGAAAGGTACCCACAGTTGAATAAGTGACTTATAACAGTACTTCTGTGTAAACCCAAAGCTAAAATAAGTGTGAAAACTCATTGACTTGAATACAAATATTTACCTGTAAAATATCTAAAGCTTGCAACTGTCCAAACAGATAAATTGCTACACAGTGAAAACATGGCAGGTGTGTTAGAAAAAGATTTTGACACAAAAGGAATTGCGGACTACTTGGAGAATGCGCTCGCGCTTCTCGGAGAGTCCTTACATCCATTTATGACTCAGACAGAGCGCATGAACCCAAAAGAGTTAGTGCACAATCTGAAGGAGGTTGCAGAAAGTGTGACCTCTGCAGAAATCACAAAGTCCAGTTATGAAAAGCTGGCTAAAATTGCAATCTTGCTGAAAGAATCATTCTATAAGGCCGTTGATAAAACTGTTATAATCAAACAAAGGTTAGACAGTGAAATAGATTTGGCTCAAGAAATTGAAGAATACATTCTTCAATCTAAACGTGAACACGAGGCCCGCATAAGACAATATCACGAACAGATGTCTCAAGAACAGCAAGATACAAGTGCAGAAATTGATTTGCTGAACGGCAAACTACAAGTACTTGAAGCATCACTATCGGAAGCAAGTGACCACTTAAAGACTGAGCTGTTAAAACAGGCTCAATCATATGAAGGGAAGATTAGGGATAAAGAACAAGCGTACCAAGCCTCGTGTGCAGATAACGATGTGCTACAAGCACAGTTACAGACCGCATTGAAGGAGCTGGACGCTTGCAAAGCAGACAAGACGGAATCACTCCGACGATGGCTGACGTTAGTAAAACAATATCAGACATCACAGGAGGACCTGAAAGCTTGTGAGGAGAATTTAGCTACAGCTATAAACCAGATTTCTGATATGGGGCGGCCTGGTCTGAGACTCAAAGACGAACAGTCTAAGGGTCCGAGACAGCCACAAACTCTCCAGTCAGACGCTGTTGCACCTCTTCCTCCTGACAACACGCCGTTACCCCCACCCCCACCATGGGCGGTAGGGACAGAACTGCACCAATATGTACCTCTTCCTCCTGACACCATGCCCCCACCCCCACCACCATCATGGGCGGTAGGGACAGAACTGCACCGATATGCACCTCTTCCTCCTTATCAGCCACCCCCACCCCCACCATGGGCGGTAGGAGCAGGACTTGACCAATCTGCACCAATCACGCATGTGAGACCGTTGATACAGTCTCCTTCAATGGATGATTTGCAGAAAGTCTCAAAATATGTACAACGTTTCGTTCCCGGCCCTATGGGGTCAGCAGGAACAAAAGCGTATCTCAAAGATCTGGATTTCAGATTGAGAGCTTATCCTAATGCTACGGTAGAGGATAAAATCAGTCTGATACGACTCACTTCGGACAGAGAGGTGTTCACCTTCATCGAGCGTCTGCCAGATGCAACGAGGAGGGATTACAACCTTC
>NC_056504.1:14075361-14076482 GCF_014905685.2 Nematolebias whitei
ATGATGGCAAATTTCAGAGAAAAATCCATCAGTGAGATTAAACAGTGTGCTGTGAATGTGTTTGAAGCATGTTCTCATGATAAGACGCCCATTGAAGTGTTTCCTAGTGTAAAGGTTAAACCCCACTCTCTTGAACTAGAAGGACGACGTGCTTCGCCACCTCCTCCTAAGAAAGAGAGAAAACAGTCTGTTCAAAATAACAAACCACGTAATGAAGGTGCACGTTGGGACAAAAATGCTCCTCTTTCAGAGGATGAACGTGATTATCGTAAATGGGGTGAGCGCAGGACGCAACGATATGAGAAACCATATCGGCAGGGGCAGTACGTAAAGGAACCCCCGAAAGACGTACCTGACCGTCCCCCACCTCGGACGAAACGAACCGAGGCGAAAAAATCACAAAAGTTCCAGAAACAAGGCCCTACACCTCTGAACTCGGAAGAGACAGAGAAAATACGCAGGTTGTTAGAAACTTTGAAACACACTGACACGGGAACCCAACCAGGAGCACTTTGCAGTGATGTAATTCCCATTACATCTAATGGCGCGAATGACAACATAACAGATGTCGGTGAAACACACCAAGACATAACTGTTGTTGACTCAAACAACCCCTCATCTGAAGAAGGGGGGGTAAACACACACACAAACGATGACGAGTCATCGCAAGCTGAACACTCAGAAACAGCTCCTGCTGTGCTGACGGTTCAGACAAACCAAGATTACACAGATAAATCTGAACGCGTGAAAAAGCGTCAGAAAAAAACCAAAAGGTTTCTGTGTAACTTTATCAGAAAGGGGGCCGCCAAGAAGGCGTACCTGTCAGTAACACTCGAAGGTGTCCTCACACACGAAGCGCTCTTGGACGGTGGGGCAGACATAACAATTATGTCAGCTAAACTGTTCGAGGAGCTGAGGACGGCCGCTGCCAGTGTTAACAGGATAATACCTCTCTCTGAATGTGCTATAGAAATGCAGGGTCTCTCAGAAATGAAAACAACCCTGACAGCTATAGCAATGGTTCACATGCAGATTGGCAATATGACACTGTACCACCCGGTACACGTGACCCATGTTGACTCATTCCCATTTTTGGTTGGCCAGGATTTTATAAATCGCTT
>NC_056504.1:14081482-14084454 GCF_014905685.2 Nematolebias whitei
AAGCAAAGTCCTCAAATCACCGCCGAGTGATTTGAAGTTCATTTTCTGTGAAACTGTCTGTTATTATTTTCATATTTTGCCAAATTAATGTAAATGTTTGATGTTAAACTTTGATTCTGAAAATAAATGATTCCATTCATTTGATGGGTCAAAGATAAACAACGTCTCTCGTTACATTTCTGTTAAATTCAATGCACGACATTTACAGTCAGAAAAATGAAGAACTCGTGAAAAGTATGCATAAATATATATCCATATATTTGTCATACAACAAGTGACACGTACCTCACGTGTATCACTACAGCAGCAAGAATTTCTTGTTCAAGTTCAGAAGAAGTTGGTTTTCAAAGTTTTTTTTAGTCCAGTCTGGCTCTTTTGGGAGAGAGAATCTGTCCTGCTGTACTGAGCAGTCTGTCAATAATCTTTCAATAATCTTTCAATAGTCTTTCAATAAGGCCATGGGTGGCACGTACTGTATCTTCTGGCTGACTTTCCTCGGTGGAATCCATTTTGGGTGTGTTAGCAGTGCTGTGGGTGCACCCTACTCAATGACATATATACTACAAACCGGATTCCAAAAAAGTTGGGACACTAAACAAATTGTGAATAAAAACTGAATGCAATGATGTGTAGATGGCAAATGTCAATATTTTATTCGTAATATAACATAGATGACAGATCAAAAGTTTAATCTGAGTAAATGTAACATTTTAAAGGAAAAATATGTTGATTCAAAATTTCACGGTGTCAACAAATCCCAAAAAAGTTGGGACAAGTAGCAATAAGTGGCTGGAAAAAGGAAATTGAGCATATGACAAACAGCTGGAAGACCAATTTATACTAATTAGGTCAATTGACAACATGATTGGGTATAAAAAGAGCTTCTCAGAGTGTCATTGTCTCTCAGAAGCCAAGATGGTAAGAGGATCACCAATTCCATCATTGTTGCGCAGAAAGATAGTGCAGCAATACCAGAATGGTGTTACCCAGCGTCAAATAGCAAAGACTTTTAAGTTATCATCATCAACCGTGCATAACATCATCAAAAGATTCAGAGAATCTGGAACAATCGCTGTGCGTAAGGGTCAAGGCCGTAAAACTCTACTGGATGCTCATGATCTCCGGGCCCTTAAACGTCACTGCACCTCAAACAGGAATGCCACTGTCAAGGAAATAACAGAATGGGCTCAGGAATACTTCCAGAAAGCATTGTCAGTGAACACAATCCACTGTGCCATCCGCCGTTGCCAGCTGAAACTCTACAGTGCTAAGGAGAAGCCATTTCTAAGCAAGCTCCACAAGCTCAGACGTTTGCACTGGGCCAGGGGTCATTTAAAATGGAGTGTGGCAAAATGGAAGACTGTTCTGTGGTCAGATGAGTCACAATTTGAAGTTCTTTATGGAACACTGGGACGCCATGTCATCCGGACCAGAGAGGACAAGGATAGCCCAAGTTGTTATCAACGCTCCATTCAGAAGCCTGCATCACTGATGGTGTGGGGTTGCATGAGCGCTTGTGGCATGGGCAGCTTGCATGTCTGGAAAGGCACCATTAATGCAGAGAACTATGTTCAGGTTCTAGAACAACATATGCTCCCATCTAGACGTCATCTCTTTCAGGGAAGACCCTGCATTTTTCAACATGATAATGCCAGACCACATTCTGCAGCAATCACAACATCATGGCTACGTAGGAGAAGGATCCGGGTACTGAAATGGCCAGCCTGCAGTCCAGATCTTTCACCTATAGAGAACATTTGGCGCATCATAAAGAGGAAGGTGCGACAAAGAAGGCCCAAGACGATTGAACAGTTAGAGGCCTGTATTAGACATGAATGGGAGAGCATTCCTCTTTCTAAACTTGAGAAACTGGTCTCCTCTGTCCCCAGACGTCTGTTGAGTGTTGTAAGAAGAAGGGGGGATGCCACACAGTGGTAAAAATGGACTTGTCCCAACTTTTTTGGGATTTGTTGACGCCATGAAATTTGGAAACAACAGATTTTTCCCTTAAAATGATACATTCTCTCAGTTTAAACTTTTGATCTGTGATTTGTGTTCTATTCTGAATAAAATATTAGATTTTGGCACCTCCACATCATTGCATTCAGTTTTTATTTACAATTTGTTTAGTGTACCAACTTTTTTGGAATACGGTTTGTAGAACATAGCTCTTCTTGAAGGTGGGTCTAATGTTACCTGCCCACGTTGCAGTGATTTAACTCCCCTCTCGCCATTGGTTACTTTCAAA
This sequence comes from Nematolebias whitei, assembly GCF_014905685.2. Lineage (NCBI taxonomy): Eukaryota > Metazoa > Chordata > Actinopteri > Cyprinodontiformes > Rivulidae > Nematolebias > Nematolebias whitei. The sequence goes on from NC_056504.1 coordinate 14,083,731, forward strand.
CTAACGAACAAATAAAAAAGTCGCAACGTGAATGTAACTTGTAACACAACGCATTATAGAAATGTAGTGTAGTAGAAAGTACAGATATTTAATGTAAAATGTAGTGGAGTAAAAGTACCCATGTTTAACTCTACTTAAGTAAAGTACAGATACATGAAAAATGTACTTAAGTACAGTAACGAAGTACTTGTACTATCCCACCACTGCTTAAATGACAAGGTTTATAACGTAAAACATGAGACAGAGCGCAGGGATGCAGGACTGTAACAATCCTTCACTTTACAGGAATAAATAAGAACAAAATAAAGAGTATACAAAAAGTTAATATAAAGCGTGTAACACAACAAATGGTCGATACACAGCATGTAACAGAACAAACAGGCGATACATGGCGTGTAACAGAACAAAGAGGCGATACACGGCGTGTAACGGCGTGTAACAGAACGAACAGGCGATACGCGGCATGTAACTGAACAAGCAGGCGATACGCTGCGTGTAACAGAACAAACAGGCAATACGCAGCACGTAACAGAACATACTGGCGATATGCAGCGTGTAACAGAACAAACAGGCATAAACAGCGTGTAACAGAACAAACGGGCATACGCAGCGTGTAACAGAACAAACAGGCATATGCAGCGTGTAACAAAACAAACAGTCGATACGCAGTGTGTAATAGAACAAACAGGCGATACGCAGCGTGTAACAGAACAAACAGGCGATA
>NC_056504.1:14084464-14085013 GCF_014905685.2 Nematolebias whitei
TGCAGTGAGAACAAACAGGCGATACGCAGCGTGTAACAGAACAAACATGCATAAACAACGTGTAACAGAACAAACAGGCGATATGCAGCGTGTAACAGAACAAACAGGCGATATGCAGCGTGTAACAGAACAAACAGGCGATACATGGCGTGTAACAAAACAAACTGGTGATATGCAGCGTGTAACAGAACAAACAGGCGATACGCAGCATGTAACAGAACAAACAGGCCATACGCAGCGTGTAACAGAACAAACAGGCCATACGCAGCGTGTAACAGAACAAACAGGCGATACACAGCGTGTAACAGAACAGGTGATACACAACGTGTAACAGAACAGGCAATACGCAGCATGTAATAGAACGAACAGGCCATGCGCAGCGTGAAAAAGAGCAAACAGGCGATACAAAGCGTGTAACAGAACAAACAGGCAATACACAGCATGTAACAGAACAAACAGGCGATACACAGCTGTGTAACAGAGCAAAGAGGCGATACACAGTGTGTAACAGAACAAACAGGCGATACACAGCGTGTAACAGAACAAACA
>NC_056504.1:14085023-14117200 GCF_014905685.2 Nematolebias whitei
GTGTAACAGAACAAACAGGCGATACACAGCGTGTAACAGAACAAACATCATGAAGGAAATGTGAGGAAAGGACGCGTCACTGCATCAGATCAAACAGTCGAGGAGTCAAGCTTTAAAGGTAGCTCATTTTAAGCCAGATACAATAACATTAAAGAAACAAGTGACTAATAAATGTTCTGTCACAGAGGCGGGCTTTAGGCTGATTCTTTCAATCAGCAAACATCAGTCCAGATGTGTGAGAGCAGCTCTGAACTCCAGGCAGCTTTGTGTCTTTGACCAGACATTACAGATACATTTCAATTCTTCCATGATGGTCTTATTGTCACAGAACTCAAGATGTCACCTCAGATAATGTCAGAGTGAGGCTGAGCTTTGACGGTTGTGAAAAATGTGGGCTATTTTACTGGTAAGATTGTATATTAACTGCTAATTGTCTCTTAAATTACGCTTTCGTAAAACATATATTCACTAAAAGGCAAAGCCACTTGTTAGTTTTTTATTTTGTACTTGGTCCATTTTAAAACTAAACCAGTCTATTTTTAGAAAATTCAGAGCCATTAAGTAGTTTTACCTCATGAACCTCATGCTGTGTTCTTTATTCTGGTTTTTTATAAACAAACAAATCTCTTAAACTAATTGTTGTAACTATTATTAGTATTGTCATTCTTGAAACAGTAATGAATCCAACAGGTTTTGTTAAAAGGTTGTGGAAGAATCTGGAAGGATTAAAAATAAATCTTTGCACTTTTCTGATATAAGTAAAAATTATAAATTATATCATAAAAGTACAAGGATAATTTAATATAAAAACATGAATATTATTAAAATTGACCAAGTGAAAGCTAATTCTGTGTTGGTTAAGGTGGAGAGGATTCCAAAAGTTAATCAGTTGACAAAAATCCAATCATCACTTCCTGAGAGCTTCATTAATTCAATTCAATTCAAAAATACAGTACTTTCTTAATCCCACAGGGAAATTATTTGTTGTTGTAGCTCGTTATCCTCATTTCATTAAGAGATGTTATAGATGCTGATGGCAGTAGACAGGAAGGATCTCTTATAAAGGTCCATCCCACAGTGGATCCTAAGAAACTGGCTGCAGATGCCGTCCGATCCGTCCACCCAGACTCAGCTGGCCTCTCGGTTCCCCGGGCTGTAGGACCGCCCGAATGCCGGGCAGAACTCCTCCCAGAGCGATGGCCACTCCTCCCAGCAGTCTGCCGAGCTCCTCGTCGCTGCGGACAGCCAACTGTAGGTGTCGAGGGATGATCCTGTCCTTCTGCTGTCATGAGACATGTTTCGTGCTAGTTCCAGGATCTCAGTGGTCAGGCATTTGAGTACAGCTGGCAGATAGATGAGAATGCATCCACAGAACATCCTTTTCAACTCTTTTGAGAATTGGGACTGAAGTTGAGATATTATTTGAGCTTTTGAGATGTTAATCAGCTGCTGTTGGTTGTAGAAAACGGCCTTGTTGCCATGGTTACGCATCATAACAAATGTCCAAAACTAAAAAAGTTTCAGTAAAAATCTTTCCAGCTGCACAGCATCTGATACCAGAGGAAACCAAACCAAAAATATGACTGACATCCAGAAAAAGAGGAATTAAAGTTTCCAAAAGCAAAATCTCAGAATGAAAGTAACAGAGCTGCTCCAACATGCAGCCACCTTGAGCGGCGCAATTCAAAAATCCCTCCATTCATTCATGAGATATTTTGCTAACAGACAGAGATGACTTGACTCCAGCAGGTAATGGCAAAGTTTTCAAAGCAAATATTGTGTGATCTGTTAGCACTCAGAGTATGTGCTGTGAATGACTCCCAGGTACTACCACACCCACATCTCAGCTCCATGGAACTGATTTATTCACACGGTCACTTAGCTGTGACGGCCATCTTGAATGGACTGACTTCACAGGTTAATGAAAATGAAATGATTACTTTCTGAGAGTGTTCAACCTGTTCAAAAGATATTTTGCTAACAGGACAAATGAACACACAGACAAGACTTGAATTCCTTCTGATGAGTTTCTTTGAGAGCAGCTTAAATGTGGTGTCAGTGCTCGATACTTCAACATGTTTTAGAGCTTCAAAGTTTTAGAGTCCAGAGTTTTTACAGACTGCACAATGATGAAGACATCTAGAGAGCTTCAGGTGAATCTGAAGCAGCTGCTCACTGAACCAGGAGTCCACGCTTCATTCATCTGAATCTTAAGCATAATTTCAACACAGTAGAGCTCTTTGGTGATGCAACATTTGTTTGTTTAAAGGAGAGTTAGCAAAATATTTCAGTAAACAGATGTTTGACATGTTTGATCCTCTTCACAGGTTTTAGACCACCACTGCTCTGGTTTGTTTCAGAGACACTGGACTCTGCAGCCTTCTTTGGTCCCACTCAGCTGATTGATACATGTTGGTTGTCATGACAACCGCTTCACTGTTCCTACATGTGAGGCTGAACTTTGAAGAAGTGCGTGTGTTACAAACACGACACCAGATCTGTTCCAGCATTTAACGTGAAGTGGGTTTAAAGTCTCAACACAAATCATGACATCTTCCATGTTTACTGTCAAATAAACATTTAAAAACTTTGAATAAACACCAAAACAGTTCATGTTTACACATTTTATTCTTATTTTTATTGCAGTTGTCATTTGCAGAGTTTTAAAACGTCCACCCTAAGCTTGACTTTTTTTCCAGCAGTTACCTGCAAAAAGCAATAAAAACAAGATAAGAGATAAAATAACTAAATGTGTAAAGTACACAGCATTCTCTAGACATTTGTTTAAAAAAGGTACTTACCTTTGTTTTCCCTCAGCTGTCAGTGTTATCACCACGAATCGCTTGGGGCGCGGTCCCTGAGCACTCATGTCAGTGGCGTGGGTAATTAGCCACACACCGGGGTCAACTTTTAAAATGAGTATTTGGTTGTTAAAGTTCTATCTTCTTTGAATAGCCTTCCTTATTTTGTTTGGTTACAGCCCATTTACTGTGTAAATTATACTGTATAATTTAGATATTTAGCTGGACCGTCCTTTGTGTTTGTCACTTTCTTTGTGATTAGACTTAGTTTGGTGGTTGCCCTGTATTCATTTTGTTGTTTTCCAGTTGCTGGGGTCCGGGGCTGTGCTGGTTTGGCGGTCTTCATCTGGTAACCTCAGCTCCTGGGTTTTGTTTTCTTCCTTCCTTTGTTTTTCCATAGGATTTTAAAAAGAGTATTTATAAAAATGTACATAAATAAACTTTTCTAATTTGCAAGCCTCAGAAAACGATGTCTCAGATGTCACAAGTATTTTTTGTAAACTCTACGAATCGGTGTACCTTGTAAATGCATAATTTTAATGAGAACCGCTTGGTACCACCACATGTTATTGAACCATCTCTGCTCCTCGATGCACCACCACAATTAAATCATTTTAGATGTTCTTCACATTAATGGACATTTTAAACTGTTCAATTATCAAGGGAAGCTTTTAGACAACAAGAGCAAATGTTTACACACAAACAACTCATTAACACCCAACATGTGTACTAAAATCGTTCAAAGCTTTCTGTCTCTTTAATTTATGTTTATAAAAATGGGTTTCCCATTGAACTTTAAAGTTTTCACAGAGAGACATCTTAAATCATATGCAGCACTGAAATTACTAAAAGTGAAATAATGGCAGTTCCATTTGCATAAATTATACAACATATTAATTTCATAACTACTGCAGCCTTAGGAGGCATGATTAATAAAAACTGTTTAAACTTAAAACAGTTGTAACTTGATTGAATGTGACCAACTTAAATATTGATGATAATAAACAGCAGCAGTTATTAAAATGACTGGTTTTTTTTGTGTTTTTTTTACTATAAATAGAAATATAGACACTTGGCTAAATGCTACAACACGGGTCGTGGAGCCACAGATTTCATGTATAAACACCAGATCCCGCATGGACCGCTATCGCCTATTGGCGCTGACGAGCCGTAGCCGTAAGTCACATGGCTTTTATTTTGATAGTCTACTTCCGTTTTTCGGCAAGGAATTTGCAAATAACTATATTCAGAGTCTGAACTAAATATATAAATTGCAAGTTAAACATTTTACCTAGCAAGTTAAATATTTAGCTAACAATTTAAATATTTAGGATGGAGATAAATATATAGTTAACAAATTAAATATAATTTGGAAATTAAATGATTAGTTTGTAAAATATATATTTATATATGGGGGTGCCGTTTGTAAAGTTAAATAGTCAAAAATTAACAGCAATATTTTGGTTTATTTTGCCTTTAATAAGAAAAAGTGTTTTTTTTTCCAAAGTCATATTTTCACCATACATTACAAACCATTTATAAATGTCATAGTTCCCAACTAAATATTTAATTTACAATCTAAATGCTTAGTTTACAAACTAAATACTTGCAAGTTAAATGTTTAGTTAGCAAACTAAATATTTAGTTATAAATTATTTTTTTATTTTCAATATTTAATTTCCAAACTAATTTCTAATCCAAACATTTAATTCCTAAACTAAATATTTAATTTGCTAACTAAATATTTAGCTCGAACTTAAAAATATATTTTACAAACTAAACATGTAATTTCTAAAATATATATTTAATTTGTTAACTATATATTTACCTCCGTCCTAAAAATCTAACTTGTTAGCTAAATATTTAACTTGCTAGGTAAAATGTTTAACTTGCAATTTATATATTTAGGTCAGACTCTGAATATAGTTAAGAAACACATACCTTGCCGAAAAACAAAAGTAAACTATCAAAATAAAAGCCAAACCCATGTGATGTAACATTCGGGGCGGATCCGGTTCTGGATGTCAACAACAAACTGGAAGGTGCTATTTATAAGACTGAGCTTATTGCAGCTCCTCAGACTGATGAAGTCTTTTGGATAAAAGACGAAACGTTTCAACAACTTAATTTTTAATTTTATTTATTTGAATCCGTCCAGAGGACCTGACTTAACTTTGTTAGACATGGGCATGATTGTTTTTTCTTAGTTTGTTGCATTAAAATACGTTTGAAGCGATAGGAATTTTTCAAACTGTTGCCTTTCGCTGTGTAATAAAGTTATTTTATCCATACTTTCGACAATTAGAGGAGTATGAGCCTAACCAGTAAAATAAAATAAACTTTGAAAAAAAAATGCATATTTTAAAAAGCGAAAAATTCTTCATTCTATATTTTCAAGACAACGTGTATTTACAGAAGTTCTTGACATACACAAGTGGTTAGGTTTGCTTGACGCGCATGCGCAGATTGGTCCTACATTGCCCGCGCCGGTGGTGAACAGAGAAATTCAACTGCGTGGTCTGGAGCAGACAAGCAGAGGCGCGCGGCCGTATCTGCGCTTTTCAAGGATTACGCTGCATATTTTTCAACCCGCCTGACAAAGAGTGATTGGAAAACAGGTAGGAAGCCCAAATCCCGTTCCTACGTAGCATTTATGAGTTATAACGCGGTGAGCTAGACCCTCTTGGTGTTTGCATCAACATTCTACACGGTACGATGCCGCATGTCGGCGTTAGACTTATAAACAAACGTGACGAAGTAGGTGATTAATGCTCCTGGGGTTCACGTATTAGTTCTGTTTGCTCTTTACTCGCCTGCCTATAGTTTCTTACTTGTTTTTTTTTTAAATAATTGGTTACTCTAAACATTTGTTACTGTTTCCAGTTGGAGAAGTTTGCCGCTGTGTATCCACGCTGCTCGGTCACAGTAGGAAAAGTACGGGGAGGATAGGCCTAGCGCGAGGCCATAGAGAGCTCCCCTTGAGTGACAACTGCTTGTCCAATCAAATGCAAGCACCCGCCCCCATCGCTGCGGTTCGACCAATCAGTTTGTCTAAAACGCTAACATAAAGCTCAGCTTCTCTCGCGCTACGCCCTGTGGTTATAAAACACCGGACAATAAAGTGTCGGAAGTGATCAACAATAGGTTTCCTGGAATTTATTCCCGCTACGTTTTCACGTTAAATTTTCTGCCCAAATACACTAGTCAGACGTTGCAGTCTAAATGCATGTGGCTGAAAAAATGTCTGCGTATGAGGTCCGGTTCTCTGTGTACCATATTAAAAAAACACTACAAAAGATGTTCCTTCTGTGGCTTCTCTATTAAACTCAGAAATGCAACAGACCTAATTCTGGCATTATAAACCCAATTTGCGCCCATTCTTTCCGGCTGTCACGTTTGGCTGTCTGCGAGCTATAAAAAAACAAAAGCAAATTAATTGTTAAATCGTTCGTTTTACTGCATAAGATGATTTTTCGAGCTTTGGTTGTTAATCCATGTAACTGTGATGCGGCGCGCGGATGGTCATAATAGTCTTTTGTCTTGACGTGAAGTCGGCTGGGCTGAAAACACGTGGGCCGAGCGGAGTGTGGCACATCCGGTTTGCACGTTGCAGCATTGCAATGAGAAAAACCAGCCTCGGATATGGCGAGCCGAGCCAGACTGCTACATCCCGGACTATGTAAGATGCTGTGGTCAGATGTTGTCCATTTGTAGGAGCATGTAGGTGTTAGTCGATCCTTTGTGCCGAATGCATGACGAAAGAAGTGGGAAGAGATGATGCTATATTGCTTTTTTCCTCGTTAATGAATTAAAGGGCTTTCTTCATCCAGCAGGGCCTTCATTACACATGCAGATTGGCAGCAAACCTCAGCTTAATAAGTGTAACAGGAGCCAGGTTGTGTAGAGGGTTTTGTTGTATCATTCCAGGATTATCTTGGTGCATTGCCTCTGGGTGGCTGCTTTGAGTGAATTTATACACCGAGGTCTTCGATTATTTGACGTCTTTTTTTAACCTTAATGTTAAAAAGAGGGCAATTTTTTTTATGTATCTTTTGCTACACATGCTCATTTGGATATCTTATTACTCAGCATTTGGTATTGGCTACATATTCACCACCATTTCAGGGGCATGGCTCACCTCTAAAATGTCAGTTTCCACTCCAGTACTACGCTGTACCATGTTGCTAAATGTGTAATCTGTGGCTTGCTTACAGAGAGACTTATTTTTCCCATCCTGGACAGCATTAGTGCTCCACTGTTGAAAAGGGAGTTGTCTTACTTCCTTTTCTCAGTATTGAACCAGTCTCTTAGATTCAAAGCACTGATCATTTTCCTTTCTATAATCTGTAAACAGACACAAGAATATTAATTTATGAAAAATATTTATCAGTGAAGACCTTGACAGTCACATGTGTTGTTCTTTTGTCAGACACACTTGTCTCTTTATGGCATTACCAAGGTTAACTGAGTCTAGTTTTTCATTAGTGCGTGTTCTGGTTAATGTGTATGTGTATGTACAGGGAGGGGGCCTTGATGTGGGCAGTATGAGTAAGACGCCCCCTAACAGAAGAGGGATATCATTTGAGGTGGGAGCTCAGCTTGAAGCCAGAGACAACCTCAAAAACTGGTGAGTCATGGCCTCACTCATTCCTCTCCATCCACATTCTGTTTTACTTCTCATTTCCTCACAAAAATTTGCATACTTTTTTTTTTTTTTTGCTTTTCTGGATGTTTGTTAGGTACTGAAAGCTAGTGGGGAAAGAATAATTGGATTTTCATTCGTTCATGTTTTTTTCTACAAGAAAACTGTTGATTTATGATTGTAAACTCCAAAGTATCAATTAGATTTAACTATGGTAAATGGTAAATGGACTGTACCTATATAGCGCCTTTCTATCTTCTTTCAAGATACTCAAAGTGCTTTACACTACAATCTGCCTCATTACCCATTCATACAGCACTCTACTAGATCTATACAAAGCTAATTGAACAAATCATTCTAAAGAGACTAATCAGAGCTTTAGATCACATTCATACACTGATGGGACACACATCAGAGGCAATGAGGGGTTCAGTGTCTTGCCCAGGGACACTTCAGCATGTGACTGCTGGTGGATTCGAACCTCCAACTCTCGCATTGAAGGACGACTGCTCTAACCACTCAGCCACAGCCGCCCCTGATGCCTATGACCTGATTTATTTAGAAAAGGCATTGACCTTTATTGTTGTTTTTATCTTTCAATATTTTTGATAGTTTCATTATATATAAAATGCAACAAATATGCTGAAAAATGTCAGTTAGTTACTTGGACCCCCTTCACTCTGGATGGCAGCCCCAGATTAGATGGGGCTGGATTCAGCTAGGTTTGGAAAGCTTCCTTCAGTCTAAAGGAAATCATGGCACTTCAACACTCACTCTCACTGGGCTGCGATTGTTAGACTAGTTGTGACTCAAAATTGTGAGACAAAGCAATGTTTTTGTTGCAGTCTCATTGAAGTCGAGTGTTTGCAACCAAGTGGCCAATGTAGTTGTTTTTATATGGTTTAAAAATTGTAGCTTATTATTCTGTGCTTGGCTTGCAAAACTGTATTGTAACCCTTTCTGAAACAAAGCTATATTCCTCACCCACATAATACCTACTTCATCCTGCTTTGTACCCACCTCCACATTGATGATTGAATCTGCTGGAGTACCCTGATGGAAAAAAGACAAGCAGGTTTAAACCAGTTTTTTTTTTGTTTGTTTGTTTACAATTACATATCATCATGTGGTTTTTAGATCTTGACATATGTCAGTGGAAGGCTCCAATAGCTCCTGTGATCTTTATATGGGATGGAAGTGCTCCTCGAAATGCTGTAATTATTTTGAGAAAATTTGTCCCATGAATTTTTGGACATGTTTAAAATTTCGGCACCAACAACACAAGTCTCTGTGACTAGGGCAAGGGAACTGAGAACCCCCATAACCATTGTGAGAGCATATTAAGATACTGATTTTATTACATGCCAAGCTCGCTGGCACCCTCCCCATGCTCTTATGTGCCCGCCCCAGTATTACGTCTCATATTGCATCTCATGCCATAAGATCAGCAACGTTGGCATTGTGCTACTGTCATGGGTATTACATCTACTCTAGGTTGTTTTAATGACCTTAACACAGTCATGGTTATAGACTAAACGGGAAGCCATCATGGACAATCCTGCTTAAAGTTTCTATGACCAAACCTCACTGGTGTATTCTAGCCTAACGTCTTAGATGCCAGAGGTCGATGTAAGAGGTTTCCGTTTGTCCAAGACAACTTTTTTTGTCTCAGACAACTAGATCCTGTCTTGATGTTGTCAAGAGGGAACACTGAACATCAAGGTGTTGTGGCTGTTTGAATTAGTTAAACTTTATTATATTTAGACTTACTGAGAGGTACCTACTGTGATAAAGAGAGAGAGTCAGAGTTTCTTTATTGTCATTCGCACCTCGTGGTGGAGCGAAATTATGTACACGGGGTCCCAGTTACATCCAACAATAAAATGTAAAAGAAAAACGGTAATAACATCTAAGATATGAACTAAGAAAAACATCAACTAAATATACACTAAGCACTCATAACATAAAACATTGAACATCAGCACAAACATGAACATGAGTCTGTGTGAACGGATGTGCACGCATGAACACATCAACATTGAAACAGATCAGCAGCAACATGATGTGATTTTTCACAGTGACTATTCTAGTTAGAGATTCATGAGTCTAACAGCCTCAGGGTAGAAGCTGTTCTTCAGTCTAGTGGTTCTACACTTAATGCTCCTTAACCTCCTTCCTGAGGGGAGCGGGGCAAAAAGTGTGTGTTGGGTGAGTGAGGTCCTTCATGATGCAGGTGGCCCTCTTCCTGCATCTAGAGGTGTAGATGTCTGTGATGGTGGGGAGACTGACTCCAACAGTCTTCTGTGCAGCCTTCACCACTCTCTGCAAAGCTTTTCTTTCTGCAGCTGTGCAGCCTCCATGCCACACGTTGATGTTGGAGCACAGGATGCTCTCCACTGCACACCTGTAGAAGGAGGTGAGGACTGAGCTTCCCAGTCCAGCTCGCCTCAGCCGCCTGAGGAAGTAGAGTCTCTGATGAGCTTTCTTGATCAGGCTGGTGGTGTTGTTGCTCCAGCTGAGGTTGTCATTCATGTGTACACCCAAGTACTTGTAGCTGGAGACCACTTCCACCACTTAAATGTAATGTCATAAATGATGAAATATGACAAATAAATAGTATTAAAGGACTAGATGAGCTGAAATCTTGTAAATATAATTCCTTTGAATGAAATAGTCATTTAGAGGAGAAATCTGTCAATCTGGCAAAATAAATAAACAAACAAATAAATTCTACCCTGCAAAGGACATGCTGTCCTAGGGCTGGACAATATGGCCAAAACTTTTATCACGATTTCTTAATTTCAGTCGATAACTATAATTCGATATTGATAACAAAATAAAAGCCTCAGAAAAACTGTACAAATTGTACAAATAAATTAATGTTCACCTTTTATTTGTATTTAGCCTTCAAAGAAATTTGAAATTGCCGTCAAATAAACATAAAACTCAACTTTGTCAATATTAATAGTTTTAACTTGACACAACATGACGCATGCAGCAAACATCTGCATTTGCTGTATGTGTTTCTCTTTTGATACAGCTGGGGGTGTTGTTTCAGGGACACGTTGGCTCAAACTTTTATTGTTATCTTCTGACTCTCAGCATATTCTATTGAGTGGAACAAGTTAGATGTGTTCCCACCGCTAGTTGGAATGACTCTCCATCACATTTTGCAGCACACTGACTGAAACCTGCAGTTTATCGAATCTTAGATAGCCGAACCATTTCCACACTGCCAAATTAGTCTTTTCTCTCATCAGTTATGTCATTTGCTTTCTCTTCACTTGTGAAAGCTTGTTCAGTCACATTCTGACGGTCATGGGCACTCATTTTGAAGCGAAAACTTAACGCGCATTGGAGATTAGCCTAGCCTGCTAGGCTAGGCTAATCTTTAGGCTGAACTGGATTGAATTGAATTGCTACCGCTAACGCTTTCTGGACTCGAGCTCTGTGTAACATGTATGTCACCACGCACTTATGTAGTTGTATCGCACCTTTTTCTGTCCAGGTTGAAACTGAAGCGGCCGCTTCATTCCGAACAGAAAATGAAATGCGTCAGTGAAACGCTGTAATCATATCGAAATATTGAAAATATGCTTAAAACTCATATCACCGTTATTGAATAAAAGTATATCGCGACATATGTCGAATTATTGTCCAGCCCTATGCTGTCTAATTTTTAATAGATTTGACAATCTCTCAATTGAAAACATTGAAAATACATAAAAGTAAACTACAGAAAAGTTGTTAAAACTGTCTCTTCCTTCAGAATGATGTTGGTCTTGATGGTGCTTCGTTAGAGAACATTATACTGTGTACTTTTACCAAGGTCATGTACTCAGTGTACTCCTCTGTATGGAAATCTTTGAGAAGTGACCTTTATGCAGGAAAAAGCTTTCGAATATGTTATTGGGGTGGTGGGAAGCTCGATTAACATCTAGGTGTAGAAAATTTTCATTTAAAAGATTTTTCATTGCTTTTATTCCCTGAACCTTAAATATGCTGGACAACTGAATAAATTCCTCATGTCTACCCTCTGGATACACTGCCACCTTGATGATTAACAACCATGACCTTGCAAGACAGCTTTGAGCACATTCAGAATTGTTGTGGATCTTTCATACTCTGTCATGGGTAATGGGGAGCCCATTGCGTTCCTAATACACACCAGAATACCTGTTCTTTAAGATTTGGCAAGAACCATCCAACACCTGGCTTTTTTATGTAGTAGCAAGATCATCATCCAGCAGGAAGTGGGAATAAAGTTTTTAATTTATATTTATTCTAAAGAAGTTACTTAAAATAATTTATACAGTAACAAGTAAGCTTTTGAGTAAACTTGTCTTAAGGGCTGTGGTTGTTTCATATGCAACTTTTTGAGTTTAGTTTATTTTCTAAAGATTTTCCAGTTTCATAACAGGCTCAGGATCAAAGATAATGTAGTCCTGTTCTCTTCCCAATTGTACATTATTGAATTTTCTCATTTAGGTATGCTGCCACCATAGAGAAGATTGACTATGACGATGAGAAGGTATTGATCCATTATCGTCAGTGGAGCCATCGTTATGATGAGTGGTTTGACTGGACAAGTCCTTATCTGAGACCTGTAGAGAGAATCCAGCTGAGGAAGCAAGGCCTGAATGAAGACTCCTCTCCACCTGTAAGCTAACATTGCTTATTTTTCTCTGCGTCTCTAGAACAAACAACTCTGTAGCACTTTTCCATTGCTTGTAGAGCTACCTTTCTGACGAGGGTTCTTGCAAGTAGAATTTTGATAACATAATTACAATAAGTCTACATTAACAGTTTCTTCGTTAGCTCCTAACAGCTTGTTATAAAAGTTTGATCAGATGTTTTCCTCCAGGGCTTTCACATAAATGACAAGGTTTTGGCCAGCTGGTCCGACTGCCGTTTCTACCCCGCTAAAGTTGTTTCAGTCAATAAAGATGGTAGGTATCTTTCATTTTAGAAGTTGGTTATTCATATGCAATTTATGTGTGCACCATTTGCCATAAAGTGTTTTATGATATGGCTCTTTAGTGTTTTAGGTGTTTTGTCAGTAAATCTTTTAAGCTGTGTGGATAGCTTTAAATATTAAGTTGGTACTTTTGTTTTCAGGAAAAACAAATGCAGATTAGGACAGCACAGCGTAATATATTTTTTATAAAGATGAATAAAATTTTATCTTAAACTACAGTAGTTAGTAGCATAGTCATTTGAGAACCATCTATGTGACAGCTGTACTGTATGTACAGAACATACGTTGTAATGTTTTGCTCCATTTTGTCTCTTCTAGCATCTTACACAGTGAAATTCTATGACGGTGTCATCCAGACAGTGAAGGGAATGCACGTGAAGCCTTTTATTAAAGAGGTACTTGCATTTTTATTATAAATATATTCAATAATCTGAAAGGTGTGACTTCTTCCTGTTAATTTTTATTTATTTAAATTTTTCCTCTTTTGTGCTAAAAGAGAGGTGGTGCTGGAGGGAGGTCTCGGTCCTCGGAAAAGAATATGGTAAAGAGGATTCCAAATCGTAGGGACCGAAGGCCTCATGAGAATGGGGGTCCCAAAACCAAGCGAGCCAGACGCAGCACCTCGGACCAGGAAGAGGACAGCAACAGTGAAGATGAGGAGCATGAAGAGGACATGATGAATGGCAAAAGTCAGAAAACAAATGGTGTGCTAGAGGCTGGACATGTTGTCAAGCAAGAGGAGGATCTCTCTGATGCTGAGCAGAACAATCCTGATGCAGAGAACAGGACAGGACTCACAAACGGTGTGAAGGTTGAAAAAGATGAGCAAAATGAAGACACTTGCCATGTAAATGGAGATGTGAAGATTGAAGAGGTGGAATCAGAGCAGAGTGTAGTAAAACCATTTGCAGAGTCACCCAATCCGTACACAGAGATGCAGAGTCAGGCTTTGGTGCAAACAGAGCAGGACTCTGTCGCCACGACAACCACAGAGTTCAATGGTGATGAACAGAAGCCTTGTGTCCAATCAGAGAGCACTCAGCCGGCAGCAGACGTACCGCCGCCTCAGCCTGTTAAACGTAGGTATTCATAAAGTCAACTAGGTGAAGGGTCACTGCATCTGTTAAACTGTAAAAAAAAATACATGTCATCACTGGGTGTAAATGTAGACATCTTTGAGACTGAAGTTTTCTGTCTTTGTTCCCTTATAGCAGTTAGGAAGCAGGGCTTCCACAACCCCAACAGGTTCAGCAGAGAGCCACGTAAGTATGCTTTCAAATACAGCACTCATCTCTGACACAGTTTATACGATTTATTTTAAACATTTTGCACTGGTGTTATTTGTTTTAGTGTACAGGGTTATCAAAAACCAGCCTCCCCCCGTCCTTTCCATTAACCTTGACCACAACCCGTTCAAGTGTAGCTCTCCAGGCTGCACAAAGTCATTCCGTAAAGCAAAGCTGCTGCATTACCATATGAAATATTATCATGGTGAAGAACAGCCTCCAGAAGGACAGCACAGTCCCACCAGGAGTGTCCAGACCAGGGCTTCTGAGAAGCAGTCCACAGCTGCTGGTTTGGATGGCTCAAAAAGACGACGCACCATCTCTGCCACTTTGCGTGAGTTCTCTGCTTTTTTTTTTTTTTCTTCAATGATTAAATTAAAGCAGAAGTTGTCTAATAACCATCTAGTCGTCGCCCTCTCCCCCGCTGAATTTTGTGACTCAAAAGAGTCAGCGGGGGAGAGGGCGGACTCCAGAAACCATCGAACACCATCAAACTGGATGACCCACTATGTGAAGGTGCTATTTATAAGACTGAGTTTGTTGCGACTCCTCAGACTAATGAAGTTTTTTGGATGAAAGATGAAATGTTTCAACACAATGAAACCGTCCAGAGGACCTGACTTAACTTTGTTGGATTTTTCTACCTGGACTATTGAACATGAACTTTGATATTATCAATCGATGTTTGATTATTATTTCAGCAACACAATAGTGATTGTTATGCATTTTACTTCCATGAAGCTGTGGTGTTTTTACTCAGGGTTATAATATTGTCTAAATCTCATGGTGGCCCATGCTTAGTGAGCTGATATTTTTCCTTTTGTCAGAATAAAAGTCTGTTCTAAAGATGCACAATATTGGATTTTGGGCCGATATACCGATATGTTAAAACTTATTCGGCTGATAACCGATGCTGATACCGATATTTTATATACATTCCTTTGTCAGAACATAGCCCTCTTATTTAGGCTTATTTGCTACAAAATTTCGGCAACAGCTGTAAGAGCTGGTGATATATATTCAGTAACAGCCATATGCATAGCACTTTAACATATTAAAAGTGTTAAATGTTATTTATGAGCATTAGTCACCTGTGATGCTCTCTCTCTCTTGTGGAGGCTTGTTCCAGGTTCCTAGCTGCAGTGTGGGATCCTCTGCACTCTTGTGCATGAAGGACAGCCTTTTTAAGTTCAAAGTTTTTGTCTATCCATTGTGCCGTAAGACATCATGCTAATGGGGCTAACACTTGACGTGCAAATGTCTGTGGTAAAACTCACCCAACAAGTCATGGAGAAGAAGCTGTTGGCTTCTTAATGTCGGCTGGTAACTCGGGTAACATTACGTCGAAAAAATATCTCCGACTGGGGATGATGTAGCGAGGCTCAACGTAGTCCATAAATCTTCGGAATCCACCATCCTCACCAACAAAAAATAAAACTTCCACACCGCCAACATTTTGAATTCGGGTATGGTGCACGTGACGTCATCGTGCTGCACTGCTGCCGCAACGTCAGCAGGTTGTGCTGCCGCTGCAGGCAAAAACGGCGCCTTTTATATCGGCGAGTTATTTTAATGGAATGGCCGATGTCCGATATTGAATTTTAACGTTAATATCGGCCGATACCATGCTGATAATATTGTGCATCCCCAGTCTGTTCAGCTGTATTAAAATGAGTGATCCTGAATCCCTTTTTTCTTACTCTCAGACTCTGGAGCTGTTGCAGCTCCCCGTGGTGACATTAAGACAGCAGGAAGGCGCACATCAGCCCCAGCTACAGTCAGTAGTACCCAGGGCCAACAACAGAGAACGCTGTTGAAGGAGAAGAGCAAGGAGAACCAGCTGGACAGGAACATATGCCAGCTGCAGAACAAGGACTCAGACAAGAGTGGCTTTGACATTGGTCAGTATGACGCATATGAAAGTGATGCATTCAGTGAGAAAGTACATCGTGGTTACACATTCCTTCTTATTCACTGTTAGTTTTAATAGTATAATTATCCACAGTACAATTATTCTTGGTCAGCTAATTTGATAATTTAATAAGTTACACTCCAACTTTTGTCACTTAATGGTCCGTAGGTTCTGTAAAAGACAAACTGAAAGAGAAACCCAAACAGAAGGACTTCCTGCGCATTAAACTAAAGAAGAAGAAAAAGAGGAAGAAGGCCAAGTCTGGTAAGAGTCATATCGCTGGCACAGGGCGGGGTCAAACATCTGCTGCTCTGCTTGTGCACTGGCTGTGATGGCTTGCAGACGAAGCGTAAAGCCCTTCATTCACTCCTCTTGGTGTAGTGACTGAGCTTGTGTGTGGGAGAAGTGTAACATTTAATGCTGCTTTGTCTCTTCAGTGTGACAGTAAGCAGCAAATTTTAATGTTTTATATGAAAGTACCAGTAGCAGAAAGCCAGGTCTTGTTGTGGCACTAATACTGAATCAGATCTTTTTAAATTAAATATGTGGTTGGCATGGCTTCAGATGGGCACAGTCTGCCTCCCACTGACACATTTTAAATCCTGAATTGTGACCCACATTTGTTCTCACTGATTGTTTTTAACCCTACATCCTTTGCCAAAAATGTTTGCCGTGCCACATTTTGCCACCCCCGATGGGCATTTGTTTAACATTTTAAAAGCTGACAATTTTGTTCTACGTTTGCTTCTCCCCCTTCCCTGTATTAACAGACTACACGGGTAGTGAGGAGAATATTGACATCTCAGTATTGGGTCTTCACTCCAAATTGAATTTGCCACTCAAATCCCCCCTCTCACACAATCACAAGCCTGAGGCCTACCCCGGCAGGCCCGGATACGGCTACACAGAGCAGATACATGTTGATGGTGGGTATATCTAAGACAGTGTGTGAGTGTTTGCACTTTACTTTGTGTCTGGGTGAGTGTTTCTGGCTTCCTTTGTCTTCTACTCTTCTTGGATTCAGTCCACCATGTTGACAAGTTTTTCTTTAGCCTGGATTATGTGCAGATGTTGCTGTTCATAACCCCAAAATATCCCCAAGTATCTAATCCATGGTTTATTGAATCCTGATCTTTTCTTTTGCTGCAGTGGCTTGCTTCATAAAATAATATAGATATTCGTCAAGTAGATATTTTAACTCTTAGCTGAACTTTCATTCAGGCATAATTTTACTTGTCAGAGAAGAATCCTTGTCCGTTGTATTTTGTCCTTAAAGAAAGCAATGGTTCTGTTCATCCCTGTTGCTGTAGACGAGGACAGTATCAGTGACTGGTCTACTGACAGCTGTGGGTGGAGCGATGACGACTTGGAGATGGACTTGGACGTGACGACGCCGCCTCTTAGTGTTGACTCTGGTGCCTTAGACACCAGCGACCAAGAGATCGTGCGGTGCATCTGCGAGGTGGAAGAAGATAATGACTTCATGATTCAGGTGAGTTTGTTATATTTAGTTTCAAGGTAGACTTCATTCATTCAAAGCCTTGCAGACACAGGAATGCACCCATATTTGTCCTTTTGTCAGTGTGAAGAGTGTTTGTGCTGGCAGCACGGCACCTGCATGGGCCTCATGGAGGACAACGTACCAGACAGATACACCTGCTATATCTGCAGAGATCCACCAGGTGAGGCTGAGACACTTCTTCAAATAAATTGGCCAACATCAGAGAACTAAAAATGGAATACAGTAGTCCCTCATTTATCGCGAGGTTTAGGGGACCACGCCCCCCACATTAAGTGAAAAATGAGGAAGTAGGGATAGTAGTTCAAGTAAACTTTGTCAGTACCATCTCATGTGGTACCTGGGATGGAACAAAATTATGCAGAAGTGCGTACAGGTACATTTATATACAGGTATAAAGGCATTTTAAACCCTTCCCACACTCTTGCAATGTTCTAAACTCTTAAACCAATGTCATTTTCAGGTCTCTCTAATCAGGTCTCTCTTGTAAATGAGTCCTCGAGGCTCAATGAGATTAACCTGTCTAAATAAATGTTGAATGAATGAAAAAATTTTTTTTAACATACAGTACTGTATATGTACTGTATTTTTCTCAAGTCAAAGTCAGTTTTTTTCATAATTTACATGCCCTGTGACTCATAGGCCGAAGCGACCTATTTATGGATTTTTCCCCATATTTATAAACCATTTTTTGGCTAAGATATGACTGTTTTCATTCATTCTGACTAGAGAAAAAATTTTGAGCAGTACCACTTTCAGCCACTTGATGGGAGCAGAGTAGTAATAGTGGTATGGCATGCTGTTGTATCATGTAATAGGAAAACGTAGGTTTAATGACAAATTCTAAAAAGTTCAAGACAAAAGCAACTGGACTTTATTTATTATACTTTACTTTATACTTTATTGTTTTTGTTTTTCTTTATCTTTTTTTAATTTACCATGACCTGAATGACTGAGAATCTTCACCAGCTTTTAATGACTCAGTCGGCCTGCCAAAGTCTCCCCACCTTGGTTCTGCTTGCTGTTTGGACCGACCATCAATCCAGCTGCACTGCCCTGGCAAAATGAAGCTAATTTGACCATTAAAGTGCATTTATTAAGAAAATGTTAGATTGATACACACTTTAATATAATTTTGGGCAAACAAATAATTGTTTTTAAGTGTTAATCTTGTTAAATTCTTGTTAAAGTCCTCCCGTGTACACTCCCGCTGCCGCCAATTGGTGGCTCATCCTCTTTTGGCACGGTGACCCGTAACAAACGCGATGCGTCAGCGGTGACGCATAATAGATGCAACGTATACGGTGAAGCGACAGATTTATGGATTTTTCCACTTTATTAGACAAATATGGACTGATGCTACTTATAGGGCGGTGCGACGTGTACAGCGGAAAATACGGTAGCTACAAAACTTTACTTACCGGGCTCTGCAGAACAGGAACGGCTCAGTTCGTTTCGGTCCGATGGTCTGTTTCTGCAGACGTACCCTGCAGCAACCCACAATCAATCAATGTTCTAAACTCTTGATCCTACTAATTTTAACAACATACTCATATGTATCCTGATGCATGCTCAATAATCCAGGTAGAAAAATCCAAAAAAGTTCAATCTTCAAGTGAGTCTGAGTTCAAACTCATCAACACCATCATTATTCCAATAACAACACATTCAGTGTAGGACAACACTCCAGTAGTCAATTACATGCCAGGGAGACAGAAAAGTGGGTGAAGAATTTATCTGACAGACAGCTCACCCAGCCGGAGACAGAGATTCTTGCCAGGGGACTGAACTTTGCGGTTGCACCAAGTAGAATTCCTCTGATGGAGATGATCACAGCCACAGAATCAGCCATTCGCAACAACAAAATGAAAGAGTGTGAAGCAGAACAGCTCAGAATCAAAGTTTCATCCTGCCTCAGCAATGCTAAACCACCACCTTCCAACATCATTAGAGAGGAGAGGGATGCAGTCACCACTCTTAGCAAGGACAAAAACATCATCATTCTCCCAGCAGACAAAGGAAGGTGCACAGTGGTTTTGAACCAGAAAGACTATCATGAGAAAGTTATGACACTCCTTAGTGACTTAACCACTTATGAACCTCTGAAAAGAGATCCAGGAAGTGGTTACAAGAAGAAGTTAATAGATTGCCTGAAAAATTTGGAGCAGGACAAGGCTATTGACCGTTTTCTGTACCACAGACTGTACCCAGGGGAGGCCACACCTAGTTTGTATGGCTTACCTAAAATCCACAAACAAGGTGTACCTTTAAGACCTATTGTTAGCATGATTAACTCTGTCACTTACAATGTTTCCAAATATCTGGCGTCTGTACTCATCCCTTTAGTTGGCAACTCAGAACACCACATACAGAACACCATGGACTTTGTGGACAAGGTGAGGGATGTCATCATGGAGACTGATGAAACAATGGTCTCTTTTGATGTCACATCACTCTTTACGTGCATTCCTGTTGATGATGCAGTAGAGGTGGTCAGTTTAAAATTAAAATCAGACACCACTCTGAGCAGCAGGACCACGCTTTCCACAGAACAACTGTGTCAACTCTTGAAACTGTGCCTGCAGTCAACCTACTTCACATATGAGGAGCAATATTATAGGCAGAAACATGGGTGTGCTATGGGGTCTCCAGTTTCTCCTATTGTTGCCAACCTGTACATGGAGGAGGTAGAAAAGAGAGCCTTGACGTCCTTCTCAGGGACACCACCAAGTCATTGGTTCAGGTATGTTGATGACACCTGGGTTAAAATTAAATCTCAGGAAGTCCAACATTTTACTGACCACATCAACTCTGTGGATAAATACATCAAGTTCACACGAGAAGATGAAAAAAATGGCAAGTTGGCTTTCTTGGACTGTGAGGTCTCAGTCTCTGATAGGACATTTGCAAACCGAGGTGTACCGCAAACCCACCCACACAGACCAGTATTTGCAGTTTGACTCCCATCACCCTTTGGAGCACAAGTTAGGAGTCATCAGGACTCTGTATCACAGAGCAGACAGCGTCCCCACTAACTCAGGACCCAGGCAGAAGGAGAAATCCCACACAAAACAGGCTCTAGAGCAATGTGGATATCCTAACTGGGCCTTCCTGAAAGCAGAGAAGAAACCCAAACAGGACTCCAGTCAGCCAACAGGGGAAAAGGAGGAACCCAGACCCAGACCAGTGGTCATTCCGTATGTTGAGGGAGTATCAGAGAAACTGAGACGTTTATTTTCTAAACATAACGTCCCAGTGGTTTTTAAACCCCAAAATACATTACGGCAAAGACTGGTTCATCCCAAAGATCCAGTCCCCGGCACAAACAGAGTAATGTTGTGTATGCTGTTCAGTGTCAGGAGGGCTGTGATCAGTCTTACATCGGGGAAACTAAACAGCCACTGGCCAAAAGGATGGCCCAGCACAGAAGATCAACATCATCAGGCCAGGATTCTGCGGTCTACACTCATCTCCAGGCCAGCGGTCACTCTTTCAGGGATGAAGATATTCACATCCTGGATAGAGAGGAACAATGGTTTGAGAGAGGAGTAAAGGAGGCCATCTTTGTGAAAAGAAATCGTCCATCATTAAACAGGGGTGGAGGCCTCCGGGTTCAACTGTCCCCCTCTTACAATGCTGTGATTGCTGGTATCACTCAGCCGTCTGTGAATAGTAAACAGCCATCAGTGTGCTAATGATCCATTGTTAGGCTGATGGTCCTTCTTGAGCATGTGATCAGCTGGTTTTGGTTGTCAGCAGCAAACTGGTTGATCCACTCTGAGACGGTGCTATTTAAGAGACTGAGCTGAATACAGCTCCTCAGACTGAGGAAGTCTCTTGGATGAGAGACGAAACGTTTCTAGATTTTTTTGCTTTGTTTTGTTTTTTGTTTTTCTGAATGTCCAGAGGACCAGATTGAAATTTTTTGGATACTCATATGTAGCTACTAAATTTTACTTAGCAGCATGTCCCTGCTTGGAGGGCCTCATTGGCCGGTTGAAAGAGGTGAAAACAGTCCTGTTAAGCTTCAGATGGATCACGGATTATCGGCTGTGCGTGTCCCGCTCGGCTCTTCATGGGCCAGTTGAAAGAGATGAACAATGTCCTGTTAAACTCCAGATAGATCACCGGATCATAGGCCGCACGCGTTTGCTTGGAGGTCCACATGGACGGGCTACCAGCTCTCAAGATTCACCGATGGGTCTGGAAGTCTGGTTCTGATCCAGGGTCAGATCAAAACTTTACATCTGTTTTTTCAGCAAAAGAAAACTGGGCTTCTGAGTGGGGCCCTGTTGCCCTCTGGGTAATGGGGTCATTATGAGTGGGAATGTACAGTCTTGTAGAGTGAAAACTACAAAATGGCAGCACCTGTACAAAATATTTTATTTTTCATTAAATTTTTACTGTACAGTACTGTATCCAATACTGGCCCAATCATGCGAGTAATAACTAAAAATAATTTAGTCCAATATTATATATTATGAACTGTACAAACTGCGATAGTGAGTGAAAGTCGAACCACGAAGTAGAGGGACTACTGTACTAGATTTTAAATGTGCAACATGAAAAAAGTCTTTCAATTTCTACAAGTTTCTTTGTGTTGACATTTGATATTTTCTTAGATATTTGTTTAAAAAAATTACAGTTTCATCAAAAGGCCTCAATTTATAAAAAGGGCAGCTGCTATTTTATACATTTATTCTAAAATGCAGATTTCTTTTTTGATGTCTAAACATATATTTGGTCAAAATGACCTTCAGAGATAGGTCTGTCACTATTGACTTTTATTTTCATTAATAAAAAGTAATTTTTCTTTAAATCTCAAAATCACACTTTTATTTTACTTCATTTAATTTTTAACAGTCAACCTTGGCTTTTCCAGTTTATCACAAACTAAAATGCAAGCAAATACTTTCAAATTAGAGTATAAAATACAGGTTCAAAGTGTCATGATGGATAAATAAAAGGGAACTGATTATTTAAATATTTAAAACAAAAAACAATTATTCAGCTTATTGTAATGATATTTTTGCATGAGGCTGAGGTGAGAACTTTTTTTTTTTTTTTTTTAACAAGAGTCTTGAGAAAGATAAGATGAACAAACCAACTGTTTAGAGTTTAAAACTATTTAAGTTGTTTTGTAGTCACAACTTTTATAATCAGTATTACTTTAAATGCAACAAATTAAGTTTAGAAATAATAATTAAATAAAGCAATATTTCAAAAGTTTTTGCTCATAGTAAATAAAATGAACTCTGCTATGTGTTTAGTATTTGTATCTAGACTTGGAGATAAACTTTAACATTCATGGTGGCTGATGTTTTACAAAATCACACTTGAACAGAGCTGCCATAACGTTTGTTTCTCACATATTATAGAATGTTTAAACTAAAATCACAATCTCAGAATAAACCACTTCATATGACTGTGAATCCAACAAAATTGTAACTTTGTCTCAGTAACGCAGTGAAGAAACTCCTGCTCTCCAGCCAACGTTGTGCTTTGCTGCTCTTCAGTTTTAATTTGAACTTCTGGACAACCTGACACCTTGTTTGACGTTTTATTTCCTCTCAGGTCAGAGGCAGAGTCTGCGCTATTGCTACGATCGTGAGTGGCTGACCAGCGGCCACATGTATGGCCTGTCCTTCCTAGAAGAGAACTACTCTCACCAGAACGCCAAGAAGATCACCACCACACACCAGCTGCTGGGGGACGTGCACCACGTGTTGGAGGTTCTCAACGGCCTGCAGCTCAAGATGAGCATCTTGCAGTGAGTGCATGGAAACCCAACAGCAGGTGTAAACGTGTGACAGTAAAGTTGAAGGAGCTGTTGAAAGTAAATTTCAATACTTTTCATGTTTCAGGAGCAGCACACACCCCGACCTGCAGCTGTGGCGGCAACCCTGGAAGCGCTTGGAGAAGCCGCACCTCGGCTTCGACTCGTGTCGAGGCAGCAACACGGCTCCGTCCCCTGTGACCTTTGAAGAAGACATGAGCCGAGGAGAGATTTTAATGTCCAATGCACTGGAGAAGTTGAGCCGGGCCGCTACAGCCGCTACCTCCTCTTCATCCAGCACCTCTTCCCCTTTCCCATCTTTCCAGGACTCGTACATTATCAGTGAACACTGTTATCAGAAACCACGGGCATATTATCCAGCTGTAGAGCAGCGGCTGGTGGTGGAGACCCGACAGGGTTCAGAGCTGGAGGACAGCATGAGAAGCACAGAGGAGCTGCTGGAACGGGAGCAGCGCTACGGTAGCTTGCTGGAGATGGAAAAACCTAAACCGTCAGACAACAACAACAAGGTTGGAGTTTATGCTTTTTATAAAATGAAGAAGTAAAAACACAGA
Organism: Nematolebias whitei; assembly: GCF_014905685.2. Taxonomy (NCBI): domain Eukaryota; kingdom Metazoa; phylum Chordata; class Actinopteri; order Cyprinodontiformes; family Rivulidae; genus Nematolebias; species Nematolebias whitei. Next base: position 14,108,513 of record NC_056504.1, read on the forward strand.
TTAGATTGACTTCTTCCAACAACTCCAATTTTCAAAACTGAGGCGATTTATTCAAACACTGTTGTTTAATTCTTGCTGGAATTCACCCAGCCTGCCTTGGAAGTGCTACAGCCAACTGCTGCTAGTTAAGATAAGATAAGATAGAACTTTATTGATCCTGCAAGAAATTGTTGTGCCAGAGTTTCAGTACAAAGGAACATACACAAGATATAAAAAAATTAACAAGAGAATATAAAAATACCAACAATTAAGTTCTAAACAGGTCAGGTGCAGACAGAAACATTAAAATGTTTATTGTGGTGCAGGATTAATTTGATTGCCCTATGTGTAGAAAGGGGGAGGAGTTAAAAAGTTTGATAGCCACAGGGAGGAAGGACTTCCTGTGGCGTTCTGTGGAGCACCTCGGTGGTCTTGGTCCACAACTGAAGTTGCACATGCCAATAACCACAGCTGTCTATATACATAACCGTGCATCGTGACATGGATGGCCATAAAATGATGTTGGCATAAAATGCTAGAAAGTTTGAGATTGGAGGGTTTTTTTTTTTTCTTTTTCCAGCTTTTCCCTCTTCGGGGTCTCCAGTCCACAGCGAGTCATCCTCCTCCATCTCTCTCTGTCCTCTGCATCCTCTGTCCTCACTCGAACTACCTCCATGTCCTCTCTAACTGCATCCATATATCTCCTCTTTGTTTCCTGGCAGCTGCATTTCTAACATCCTTCTACCAATGCACCCACTGTCCCTCCTCTGGACATGTCCAAACCGTCTCAGTCTGGCCTCTCTAACTTTGTCTCCCAGTTGTTCAACCTGTGTTGTACCTCTGATCTCATTCCTAATCTTGTCCATACTCGTCACTCTAAAGCAGAATCAGATTGGAGTTGTTTTGAGATGGTAAAAATCTACGTGGGTCTTGGCTGCGTTTTGACAGGCTGTGAGCACATCAGTCCTGTCAGATAAACTTAATTTAATTTCTGTTTTTCTGACGTAATCCTCATAACTTTTTTTTTTAGTAAATCTGAAGTAGCTGGAGTGTCCCTTTAAACACCATTCTTCATGTAATTATGACATGATATTAAAATTGTACCCCAATTTAGGGCTGTGGATCATTAGGCTTCAATTTGATTATAAAGTTATTGATGCTTTTTGATTATCATGAATTTTCAATTACTGACTTATTTTACATAAACACTGATTTATGTATTTTCATCCCTAATTAAGAGTGAACAGTAACATAGTATTGGTTGCTCCAACTTTCTTTTCCCCCTTTTAGATAATGCTAGGGTAAATGCTACATATATTTAAAAACATAGGCTGCAGACTAACAATTGGCGTTGATGTCAGATTACCTATAAAAAGGATTAGCCTCATGTTTATCCCTGAAAATGAATCCACAAATTAAATGTTTCAGAGTCGTGGCTAAAAGCGGTCATGTTATTATCATTTTAACAAATAAAGACATTTATTCTTCAGAGTTCAGACAAGAAAACATGAAAACGATGTAAAAACACAGCTTTACTGCAACATATTTCTAACTATGGGAACTCTTTCATGACAAATCGCTGCAGCTTCTCTGCTGACTCTTGAAGTAGCAGCACTCATTAATGTTAAAACTCGTTCTTGGCATTTGAAAATCAGTTCAGTATTCCATGTATGCAATATATTAAAATAGATTTCAACCCCCACCCATACTATACAACTTTTCTTGTTAAGAAATAATATAAATGGATTTGACTGGAAAGCATTTAGACAATAACATGAAGTGGTTTTGAAAATGGATGTGTTTATGAATATCTTCAGGCTTCGATGCGTGTGTCGTGGTCTCAGGCGGAGAACAGGGAAGCCGGTGGGAAAGACACTGGAGATAAAAGGCAGTATCTACAGTGGCAGAACAACCTACTGGATCACATCGATGCTGTCCAGGATGAGGTATCCCACAGGATGGATTTCATAGAAAGAGAGTTGGACGGTAAGAGAAAAGAGTTGGCCAAAGTTGTATGTTTTTGTGTGTAAACAAGCCCTCACCTCTGGTCTTTGCTGTCCTTTTTTTAGTGCTGGAGAGCTGGCTCGACTACACTGGAGAGTTGGAGCCTCCTGAACCTCTTGCTCGTCTGCCTCAGCTCAAACAACGCATGAAACGGCTGCTGTCACAGCTGGGAAAGGTGCAGCAGATCGCTCTGTACAGCTCCACATGAGGGCACCAGAGATCAGCTCCAGGCACCGCAGTTTGCTGTAGCAGAGCAGCAGATGAGAGATAACTCAGTAATGCTAATCCGACCTCATTTAGTTTCTCCTCTGTGGAGTGGAATCTAATGCTGCAGCCATCCTGTGTCATATTTGAATATTTATATGGATGTGTATTGAAAGTGAGCATCTTAAATCAGGATGAAAAAATATATCCTCGTAAAATGTTGGAGAAAATCCTTAGATTACACTTGATGTGTCTCCCATGCAACTCTAAACCTTATGAATGCCTTTTGTCCAAACTACTGCTTATCGTCACTCTTTCTCAGTGCACAGTGCTTTACAGGCAGGAGCTTTATTTTCAAATTGCAGTCGAGTACCTGAACCAACGCTCTTTGCAAGTGTTCTGAACACATTTTGACATGGTCCTTTTTTGTGCATTAATTAGTTTGTTTTTGTTCACTGTCCTCCCATATTGTGTTAAAACTCTGGCTGTAATGTAGACAGTTGGTAACTTGAATACATTCAGTATGCAACATCGCTCTTCAACCAGTCTTTAATTAATATTCTGTTTCCATTTGCACTGTGAAGCTCTTGGTCTGACATCTTATTTGTTGTATCTTAAGATAAAACTTATTTCCTCTATTTGTTCATCTGTACGGATCATGTGTTTTTTGTCAGTTTATCTCATATTTTTCTTTGTATTGTTGTTTTTGTAGCATTTATTGTATAATTCACTGAAAACTGTTATGTAGGTTCTTATTAAACTAGCATTTTGTCAAAATGTTTCCTAGAAAACGTAAATTTATTATTTCTTTCTTTTATTTTTGTTCAGTTTCATCTCTACTTACTGTGTTTTGGTTTCTTATGAATTGTCATTCAAAAGTGAGTTCTTGAATTGACGATGTTGTCCAAATGCAGATATCGTTTGTTACTGTACTGTAAACGTCTGTTTCTAGAAGCAGGGAAAAATGTCCGAAATAATGCAAACAAATTTCCTGGTACATCAATAAACTATCATTGTTATTAATCTCTGAACACCTTTCCTGGTATTTTCTCAACGAGTTTCTGACATGTTGGTATTTTAAGTAAAACATATTTAAAGTAATGATTTTTGTGTGCACTGTGGAGGTAATCGGGTTGAAGCATTTTTAGTTTAACATTTTTTGCCGTGTTTTTGTATTTTGACATTGATTTGCCACAGTGCATTAAAAAAAATCTTTTTATGGCTTAACTGATTTTGTGGTGTTATATAAGCAGATAAAAAAAAATTGTCTTCGTTTGAACCTCAAAATTTAATCTGGCAGTAGGTTAAATTTAATCTGTGAAAGATGGACACAATATGTCTTTTTTTTTTTTTTTCCTCACATTTAAATCACCTTCAAGTTTTTATTGGGCATGTCTAAAAGCTGCTCCGGCAAAATGGAATAACGGAAACCATAATTTCTTTGTAATGTGTAGTTTTCCATATCCGGTTTTCCGAGTGAAATATTTTAGAACAGCGTGAGTGCTCTCCATGTTCATTTACCAGTCTGTGTGTGGAACCGCCTCCTCTCATTGGCTGATCAGCGGTGTCTTCCTCCGCAGCGGCGTCAAGCTCCGCCCACAGGCACACAGATATACTGGCTGACGTAGAGGAAGCGGCACGCAGAGAGACAGTGCGTTTTATATCCCAAAGATAAACGTTTAACTGCTTGTATTCTACTGTTTATCCAGCGAGGAAGTTACTAAAACCTAACAGAGACTTAATTCACCGAAAAGGTAAGCCAGACAGTGCGTGTTTACTCCGGAACATTTACCACTTACAGATGCGCTCGATGCCACGGATTACAGATCAATGGATCTCTCCAACCTGTTCTGTTGCTGTCAGTATGTCCAGTAATTATTTTAAGTTACAAAAACGAAGCTAACAAAGCAACGCGCTATTAAAAGCCTTTTTTTTTAAAGCGCGAGGACAGCCGTTAGCTAAACGAGCGCGTGAAGCGTGTTTTAGGGGACAACTGCGGTTCAGTTGAATGAAGTTCGTCGTTGCTGTTTTTTGACAGAGATGCGACAATTCGTCCGTGTTTTCACGGTAAACTGACGGTCCTCCTAACCTCAGGTTATTAAACACTGACAGCTCTTTATTCTGTAACATTTTCTACTAAAACAATGGAACGACAAGTTCTAGTAAAGGTAAAAGAGACTAGGCCTGCCACGATGCCTTCAAGAACCAGGCTCAAAACTCTATAATTTATCGTGTTTTGAATCTATTCTTTGAAAAAAATATAGTATAAATTAACAAGAGTAAATTGGTTTTTACGCTGATTTTTATATAATATTATCCACTAATGTATGCTTTTAGAAAACATAAAGTACCTCTTTATTATATTGATTTTGATCTTTAAAAACTTGTGTAGGATGAAATGCTTTTCTGTGTTGATTTCCTGGATTATAATCTCTCCTGGTTTTGGTGTAACTCTTTATATTTGCTCATTTATTTTTGCAGCGAGCCTGTTTACTCCATCTGTGTAAGGCACATCAGTAATATTTGCAGGTGTCACACCTTTGACACACCACATGGAGGGATGCAAGGTCACACAGGTGTTCAGTGTCAGATGGAGGAGGGGGGGGGTCAGGGTCACTACCGCCATCTTGAAACCACATGTGCACTTTAAAATATTATTACTGACAGAATAAATGTAGTTTTTGTCGATTAAATACGACAGTGAAGCACGAGAAGGTCATTGTGACCTTTGTTTTGAATTTTGAACTGGTCTCCCTTGATGATAATGTATGTGTGTCAGCAAAATAACTCATGAACCACTGGACAGATTTTAATGAACGTCTCAAAAAGTAATAAATGAATGGACATCTGCATCTGATTACCCTTTGGAGTTAGCTTAATTCAAGATGGCCACCACAGCTAAATGACCTTAGCACGCTTGGACAGTTTTATAGATATTGAGCTAAACTTTGGTGTGGTAGTTGCTGAGACTTACTCCCAACACATAAAGTTGGGTGAATGCTAGCTCCTTCAGTTTTATAGATATTGAGCTAAACTGTGGTTTGGAGCTGAGGGTCATCCTCATCACATTTTCTGGGCACTAAAGCCTCTCTCAAGAGGTCACACCATCTCACATGTGATCACGCACACATGTACCATTCTGTTAAAGGTTTAACCAAGCAGGTTTAATGTGTCTCTTCTTATTGAAAGGTGATTTCTGTTTAAAACTGTGACAGGAAGAGGCAGTTGTGATATGCCTTCCTTCAAGGATTGCTAGTATTTTAGTTTAAGTCTAATATATTTGTATACATCTTTCATATTTAATTCTGGTACAACTGATTCAGGTGTTCTCTCGTCCATAATGTCCAAAAGCACATTGCTTACACAACAAGCAGAGGCCAGGGCTCTGTTTTCACTCACAACATTACTACTAACGACGGTTGTTCTACCTTGAAAGATCAACAAATAGTAAACTATAGCTCAAGATGTGAATCAGGTTTTCTATAGTTGGACCATATGGTGGATAATTAAACGTTTAGCCATGCTGCTGATAGTCTGGTTGATTATTAGACTAAGAACCAACGCTGCTTTACCAAAGGAATGTCAAAAGTTGTTTATTAATCTGCACATTATCCCAGTGCTCTTACAATCTGTAGGAAACAGTTTCCTCAGGACTCCTGGGAGATTAAAAAAAAAAATCTAAACCCACTGTCTGTAAATTAATTTGTTTGTGACACTGGCGTGCATAAAATGCTGTCCGATCTTCTGATTAAGATTTCCCCGTGCTCAAATCAATGACGACAAATTCAGCTGAGTGGAACCAAAAGCGGCGTAATTCAACGTGGACGCTCTTAAGTAAACGATGTGAAACAATTGTAGCATGTCTGTGCTAAGTAATGACAATATTAAGGTGGCTTTTCAGCATGGATTACAGCATAGTCTTGATATATTGAAGGGATTACTGGGCATATAAAAAGTGATAAATGCTCTTGTGTGGAAGAGGATTTCTTGCAGCTGTGGCAGGGATGAATGTCAGGCGGTAACACTCACTGCAGGGATGGAGGTAGTAATTATACCACAGTGCTGACAGTCAGGCTGGCTCCTTACTACTCACACATCAGCTTTTACTATTCTCTGCTCTGCATTATAAAACCTGACCTGCGGACCAAATCTGGGCATTTACTGTGACCCAGAGGTGTTCACACCAAACTCAAAACAAACAAGAAGGATGTTCAAAAAGTTTCAAAAACTACTAAAGATTGTTTAAAAAAGCAAAATAGAAATAATTGTTTTTGAATATCCTGATGCATGCTCAATAATCCAGGTAGAAAAATCTAAAAAAAAGTTAACTCTGTTCCTCTGGACATTTAAAAAAAAAAAAAAAAAAGAATTGTAGAAACGTTTCGTCTTTCATCCGAATTGTTTTTGAACTTTTTCCTCAGTATTGTACATTGTTGTTGTTGTTTGCTGTTGTTGTTGTTGTTGTTTGCAGTTTATAATTTTTTTTGTGTGTTTATACCATACCACTTTATTTATAAAGCACTTAAAAACAGCAACAGGGCCAGCCAAAGTCTGTACAGCAAAACAAAAGCAGCAAAGGACACAGGATAAAATACATCGATCCACAGAGATAAAGATAAGAACTAAATGGCTAATACTCTATTATAGAATACAGGCAAGTTAAGAGCAACCGTGTCAAAACTCTGGGAATTTATATTTATACATATTATATATGTATATATACATATATATACATTACATATTTATATGTATAACCCATCAACGCCTACAAATAACACACAATGTTTAAAATGCATTAGTTTAAAAGTCTTTTTCTCTTCATTCCTGTCAGTCTTAAAACTAACCGCTCCAGGTTTCTGAACAGATGTATTTATAACAATAAAATCCAGCTTATAACAATAAAATCCAGCTTAAAAAGTATCAGACTATCCCACAAGTTTCTGTTGTTTAATTGATGGCTGCATTGGGTCTACGTTTGTAACACAAAATGAGCTTAAAGGATAACAAGATTTATTTGGTGTTGTTTTTTTTTGTTTGATTGTGTTTCAGAGACAGGAACTGATCAGTTTTTTGTAATGTTTTTACTGTAGTTAAAGCAGTAACATAAGGTCAAGGCTGCTTGATTGGTTGTGTACTTTTGCACTAAACTAACAACGTTAAACTCATTAGCTTTGTCTAACTCCACATCTTAAACATGGTGATGCTGTGCTCGAATGAGTTCACGGTTTCAAACATTTGGGAGCTTACGTCTCCACAAGTTGTTTTTGTATATTCACTCGCATGCTTTAGTTAGTTCGGACTCGCTGTGTTTTTGTCGTTGTCTTGCTGATGCATGTGTTTGACCAGCAACAAATAAAAACATATTTCTGGACAAGCTGTGTGTGGGGTGTAAAGAAAAACTTTTGTCCTAGTGTTACATTTTGAAGACAATCGCCGCTACTAACATGAAAAAAAAAAACACCCAACAAACAAGTCTGCATCCATCCTTAGCAGAGCTGCACAGCTAAACATAGTGCAGTTTTTGTGTCTGCATGTCAGCCTGACCCTTTCTTTTGTTGTTCTGCTGCTGCATCTTTGTGTCACAGCTTCTGTAGTTTAAGAGGCACCAGGCTTAGAGTTACAGCACATGCTTTCCAGAAAACCACTGATGCATCTGTTCCAGGAGAACTTCCTAAACGACTCCAACCTGATCCAAACTGTTCTTTTAGACAGCTCTAGAGTCCTCCCTGATTCATCAGTTTTTGTTTGTTTGCTTGTTTATCTCCTGCTGGAAAAAGAGATATGTTGTAATATACGAGATGTTTTTGTTCGTGTCTGTACATGTGTTCCTTTTGTCTGTTGTGTTCTCACAATATCTCACAAACCAGTAAAGGGATTTTAATGATGTTCTCAAAAACCAAAAACGACTTTGAAGTCAATCTAGTTCAAGATGGCCATCATACCATAGCATAGCATACCATAGCATACCATAGCATACCATAGCATAGCATACCATAGCATACTATAGCATACCATAGCATAGCATACCATAGCATAGCATACCATACCATACCATAGCATAGCATAGCATACCATAGCATAGCATAGCATACCATAGCATACCATAGCATAGCATACCATAGCATACCATAGCATAGCATACCATAGCATACCATAGCATAGCAAATGCAAAAGTGGTTCAAACTTGGCCGATTTTGGAAATATTGAGCTAAAATCTGATGTGGTAGTGGTTGAGTCGTCTTCAAAACAAACTTCAAGCGCTAACAGATGCCAGACTTTTATTAAAGAATTAAACGGAAAATAATTTTCCTTATTAGCTGATTGTTACAGAGACACAAACAGCAGCAGCATGAATAGCATCTGAGTCGGTTTCTTGCTGCCTTGTGTGAACCAGCAGGTGTGTCCACACATTTCCAGACACTTATCTGATGGATCGCACCCCTGCTGGAGGGAGCTCTCTGTCTCCATTTCCTTTATCAACAGTATCAGGAGCAGGTGGGG
>NC_056504.1:14117300-14140859 GCF_014905685.2 Nematolebias whitei
GGGGGCGGGGGGGGGGGGGGGGGGGGGGGGGGGGGGGGGGGGGGCAGAAAACAGGTGTTGAAATGTGTTGAGGCTAAATTTTGAGCGCACGCCAATTTTTATGCCTGGATCCTCGAACATGTCAGAAGTTTTCGTTTGATCTGAATGCTGACATTTGGTTCATTTTTGTCTATTTCAGAGAATGTTCTTGAAAATTTGTGTTGCAGTTTGTGAGTGTGAGTGTGTGCGGGTGAGAGAAAGAGAGAGATATTGGAAGTAAGAAAGTCAGGTTGTGCCAAATCCCTGAGCAGCAAATACTCTGGAACAGCCCAACTCTTGAAACTTCAACATGTAATTTTCATCAGGTTCAGAGAGCGCTCCACAACGTTAACTAGCTCAACCATGTGAACACCCCTCTACTCAGGCTGTGTTTCTGATCAGGATAGTGCAAAATAAACGGATGATACTCCTCATCTCAAATCTCTTTCTGTTTGAGAAGTTCAGTTTCACTGGAGACAGTGTCTTAGTTCAACTGTTCGAGTCAACTCTGTTTGCAATTTATTTTATGAACTAGTGGACCAGTTTTACTGAAATTCTCAAGAAGTATTCTTGAAATGTAAAAGTACAACAGGTTAACTTTTAACTAACAGTCCAATTCAAGATGACCACTCCAGCCAATTAAATTTTTAGAAAACATAAAAATGGCTGTGAACTGAAATTCATCTCCCTATTTAGCAGAGTCCTTCACAGCACATACTTTCAGCATGACTTCTCATATTATTTTCAAGGTTTTGACAAAACGGCTACAACTCCCATCTTCTCTCATCATAAGATGATCTCAGCCTCAAACTCTGACCTGAAAGACGGCGGATGATATGCATCCTCTAAGTAATGCCAGGCCTTTTTTGACACTTGTTAGGAGTGTTGAGGATCACATGCTGTATATTTCATGCTGTAGTGATGAAAAACAGAATGACTTTATGTAAATAATGATGAGAGGGTCACTGGAGTTCAGACACCACCAGCTGAGCTGTGGATGTCTACAGTCGGGGCTGGCTCTTCCCCTGAGTGGTTGCCAAGGACACCACCGACCTCGACAGCCAGCGTTCGCTCAGGGGAAGGTGCTGAAGGAGTGTGTGTCTGTGGGAGATTGAATTGTCAGTAATCATTCATTGTGACAGCCAGGCTGACCACATGGATAACTTTATTAACAGAGGCTGTGTTCCTGTGAGCCAACAGTGCTGATTTACACACACTCAAACATGTTTGAATCCAGCAAAAATCCTTTGTTTTCAGACAGATGTCCTTACTGTCTCTGGGCGCAAGGGTTTGTGTTACTGTGTGTTCGGTTAATGTTTTATTGAAGCTGGATCTTGTGTTTCTTCAGCTTGTTGAACAGATTCTGCGTACGTGTGTCTTTCTGTGTAATTTTGTGAGCTGGGTTTACAGATGGGCTAGCTGCTACCTCCACAGCTGCCCTTGTCTGACTGCGTTTTGTGGATCCTGCTGATCTTCTCCAGCAGAATTCTTAACATCCACTGACCTGGACCCAGCACAGACACACAGCAACTCTCAGACACGTTGACTTTCTCTGTGCTCTCTGCTCGACCAAGCATGGCAGAGGAAATCCAGACGGACCTGCAGCTACTTATTAGTGTAGCAGTGGGGTGAGGGTACATGTAGTACAGAGTGTAGGGCTGACGGCACCAGCCATTCATTTTCATTTCATTTAGCCTTTATTTATACAGGTAGTCTCATTGAGTCACGAGAACTCATTTTCAAGAGAGAACTGTTGGGGAGCAGATGGTGGGGGTTAAGGGCCTTGCTCAGGGGCCCAGAGTGGGGCGAATGAGGGTGGAGACAGGTGTTGGTGTTTCACCTTTTCCACCCACATTTCGATGTTGACGGTACTGGGAGTTGAACCAGCAACTTTCTGATCACAGGCCCATCTTCTAACCTCTGCGCCACCACTCCCCCATTCACTCTTATTTATAACTGATGAGAAGAACACAGTCAACCAGGAGAGACACATTGAGCTGGGCTCCAAACATCACTCCCACCTGTCACAACGCAGCGTTTGCTTTTCTGTTTACCACCTACTATTTCACTTATTAGGTTTGCTGTGTCTCATCCATCCTCACACTGGCCCTTCCTCTGCAGACGGCTGGATTCTGTATTTTAATCTGTTTTTATTTATTAGAATCCTAAAAAAATGTGTAATTGAGAGCTAGTGAGTTGGTTCTTATTCTGGGCAAATGACCTAAATTATTCTATTGATGGATATAATTACAGATAAATAAATAAAAGCTTTGTATTCCATGAAGGAATGGTTTTAGTCAAACGTTGTAAATGACGTGGGAAGTCTCAGGATTTTGCAAGATGTCACGCCTATAGCATGTGTTGTGACTGACTCTCAGCTTCTACCACACCTAACTTTAGCCATTTTGTTTTGCTCACTTAGGTGTGTCTTGATTCTGATTTGACTCCTTGATGTGAATCAGGTGTTGATGTACACCTAATAATTAAGCCCTGCAAGTTTCATAAAAAATTGTCCTGTGGTTCATGAGGTATTTTGCTAACAGACATGTGAAAACACACACAAACAGTGTGTATGGCAATAATATGACTGAATACTTTTCTGTGGCAGTGATTATTACATCATAATAGATTAACATAAAAACCTTTGTCACTGAAATAGTTTTGTTTGTTTCAATTATTCTGTAAAAGTTTACTCTTCTCTGTGGTTTGATTTGTACTTCCTTTGATGGAGGCTCTGTGAAAACATGCCCAACTATAAGACTCATAAAGTTAGTGCTGGGGATTGTTCTTTATTTATGTATGAAGTTGACCAAAATAGATGACTTGCTAACTTTGAGGCTATATAGGTGAATGCACCAGTTAGGGGGGCACCCCACCCGAATCCCCGCCTGCTTCATGCACTTCCCTTTCGACTCCAGGAATAATAAATGATCCAGGTTTCAGCTTGCTGGTCTGAAACATTGCTCCACCAGCTGAAATTATTGCTCCCACTCTCTGGGTCTGTATTATCGGGGTAAGTTAAGCTTGCCACGAGAAATTATGGTACACGATTCCACAAACTAAAGACGTCTATATGGGGAAGCCATCTTCTCCTGCTGGAGCATGTCGATGGTGCCAAGAGATGAGCAGCTAGAAAGGAACCATGGCAGACGCTGCTGTGTAATCTCAGCAAACAGTCAATATAATAAATTGGACACCTGAGGATTAATTTAATTCTTTAAAAGCTCTTAGAGTAATGAAGAGCCTTGCACGATAACCAGAATAAGCGTGTTCCTGTTGCTGCACTCATGCCATGTTTATAGTTATTTATGGTGAGCTTAGGCCTCGTTACATGAATTATTATTTGTGAGCGCAACAGAGGTTGTCCCTAAATAGATTTCAGGTTTTGGGTGAGGGGAGGAAGGAGCCTCCTTTTTGGCAGGCAGCTCATGAGTGGGGGCTGGTAATGTTGTGCCAGTTATTATCTTTGCTGAGCTTTTCCGCACAGACACAAACGGAAACATTCAAAGGATGGATTATCGGAGTAGGAATTTATTTTCTAAGCAGTTTGAGACAGCAGTGTGTAGTCCTTCATGCATGTTTAATGTGGATGATTTCTCAGCTCATTTGCAGACAGACAAACAACAATTTACTGATGTAGATAATCTGGATGCCTCTTTTGTAGCTTGTTGGGACAGCAGCGCCGTCTTGTTAGGTACGCCCTCTGTTATCTGTGTCTGGTATATTGATTACTTTTATCTCTTGTTTAGTCAGACAAATACTTAGAATAATCTGATTTGACACAGAAGAAAAGTGATTGAAACAAAGAAAAAAAGAGAGCAGGGAATTCATTGACAGGAATAGTATAATAATTTTCCATATTTGGACAAACTCACCATATAAACACAATTATTTCATTTTGTGGGTAAGGTTACTCGTTTTATTACTCAACCTCCGTTTTTTTGTAAATCATGTTTTTGGAGATGCATGAGTTTAGAAATTATACATTTCTGAATGCTTTTGCAATTTTGTATTTAAAGGGTGAAAAAAATCTGCAAATCTTTGACTCCTTCAATAAATTAAAGGCCTTATCATTTCTTAAAGGAATGGATATCACTGACTGCCTTTCATGTCAGAGTTTTAAACCAAGATCATCAAAACTAATGGAGTTGCAGCCATTTGGGTCAAACCTTGAAAACAAGGCTACGTTTGACCTGATCTTAAGTATATCTAAATCTCTCTCCCATTGTTCTCCCATGGTTCTAGAATTGCGTCGCTCAGGGTAGCTGCATGTTGGAGTAGCTCTGTTACATTCATTCTGAGGTGTTGCTTTTGGAAACTTTTTAATTCCTGGTTTTTTGGATGCAAATCATTTTTTTGGATGATTGTTTCCTAAGGTATCAAATGCTGTGCAGCTGGAAGGATTTTGAAACTTTTTTACTTTTGGACATTTATTATGAGGCGTAACCACGACAACAAGATGTTTTGTTTACTACCGGGAGCAGCTGATTAACGTCTCAAAAGCTCAAATAATATCTCAGCTACAGTGCCAAATCTCAAATGAGTTGAAAAGGAGGGTCCATGAATGCATTCCTATCTACCTGCCGACTGTGCTCAAGTGCCTGACCTCTGAGATCCTAAGATCTCCTAAGGAGATCCTGGAACTAGCAGGAAACATGGCTCGTGACAGCAGAGGACCGGGCACCTGCAGCTGTCTGTCTGCAGCAACGAGGAGCTCAACAGGCTGCTAGGAGGAGTGGCCGTCATTCTGGGAGGAGTTCTGCCCGGCATTCAGGCGATCCTGCGTCCCGGGGGAACTGAGAGTCCAGCCGAGTCTGTATGGATGGATCGAATGGCATCTGTGGCCAATTTCTTTGGCTCCGCTGTGGGATAGACCTTTACAAGAGATCCTTCCTGCCAACAGTCATCAGTAATAACCTCGCTTAATGAAACGAGGATAACGAGATATAACATTTAATTTTCCTTTTGGGATTAATAAAGCATTATTGAATTGAATTGAATTGAATTGTCATGACTGAACTCCAAATTGTTACTACATCATATTTTAACCTGGTATTTATAATAAAAAAATAAAAAAACTGAGCCATTTTTATGTTGACAATTGCCAGCTGGTTGTGGCGGCCATCTTGAACAGGCTACACTCCAACAGTTAATCAATTATAGATATATATCTAGTGATTATTTTCAGAGTTTAATTACAATTTGTCCAGCAGTTCATGATACTGTATATTATAGTAACAGAGACAAACATTATTTGCCTTTTGTCTCTCTGGCACATAACCAAACTTAAATGCTTAAAATTGAATTAAACTCTTCCCCATGTTTATCAAAGTTTGCTGTAATCTTTGAACAACTCTACATATTTGTTTACTTGTTTGTGTAGAAACAACTTTAGATTATATTTAACAGATTATTGGCTCATTGTGTCCCTGAAAACCTGCAGTCATTTGCACAAAGTAAGTTGAATTTAGATTGTTTTCTGCAGTTAATGATTTCTAAATAAACCATCTGTTGCACAAAACAAACCTCAAACTCTAAAAATATATTTTCTTAATTTTATTCTTTCATTTTATTCTAAAAGAAATTCTAAAAATGAGGTACATTTCCACAGTTTCATAACATCTAACATAAATAAAATTAAGGTCCTTTTTAAACTTATTCTGGATGCTGCAAGAGGAAACAATTGCATTTTCTCAGTTTGGACAACTTTGTTAGAACAATTTATTAAAGATAATAAATTTGCAGAATATTTGTAATTTGTCTGTTTACTGCTAGATTGGCTGGATTTTCTAGCAACTGCCACACTTTTTTAATGGCAGCTCCATTATACTGCAAGGCTTTTCCAATCAGTTATTGGTGAGTGATTTCATATCAGTGGTGTGACGCATCATTCACCAAGTGTCAGTCACCCCTTCTGCTGAACACCGCAGTGAAATTCAGTCTAATCAAGAGAGACAGAAAGTATGTGAAGGGGGGACAGAGTGTGAGGTGATTGACAGCACTTTCATCTGGATTCAAGCCCCGTACGACAGCACAATAATTTTACTTTTAGAAAGAATCCAAACCGTCTTGAGGCAGTTTGCGAGCATTAAATAAAGCGCTCATTTCAATGCTGTTTTTCTTTCCTCTGGTGATTTGTGAAAACGATCTGTTTGTTCCTTTTGCGTGATGATAGCAGCTAAAGTGATAAAGGTTATGCCAAGCAGTAGTGCACATAGAAGAAAAAATGCACATCTCCATGGAAACTGTTCAATTTTATCACCTTTTAACTCTTGGAGAATGTTTTAATGTTTATTTCTCAGTTTAGACACTTTTAAAGAGATTTTGAGAGCTTATCTTAGACTAACCTCACCTCAGGCCTTAGGTCTCCATTAAATGTTAGACATTAACTTTAAGGCTGTAACGTTAAAATATCTGAACTATTCCTTTAAGTTAAAGGAATAGTTCAGATATTTTAATGTGGATTGGAGTTGAGCACTTTTAGGACCAATCTTAGTTTGAAGAAATCATCCACTTGTTTGAGGTAGTCTTTAACTAACTGGTCCAGTCAGATGAACAGTTGCTCCAATCTGAGGTTTGTCCTCCCAACCAGCGTTGGTTCCCACTTTAAACTACATTGTTTCAAATTGTCGCATCATTGTGTACAAAAACTGATAAATCTGCAACTTTTTATTTTTATTTTTTGCATAACAGTAGAAGGCCAAGTTCTCTGCATCAAATTCAAGAAGTTCTAATTAGATGTGCAGTGTTTCCCCTAGTTAACTTGCCATGGCGGGGTGCTCATCTCATCCATGATTTTTGTTGATGGGGGGGTCGGACACTTGTCTGAGCGTAGCTTGTATAAACAGTTTTTGAGTGGGGGCAGGGGGCGTTTAGCATGAGGGAAGAGGCAACATGAGTGCTATCTTTAGCTTTTGAGCTAGAGAACCTGTATTTCTCTCTGCTAGCTTAGTGCTATGTCAGTGCTGGGTGGGCAGGTGGGGGGGCAAGTTTGGTTTGGTAGGCGGGGTGCTCAATTCTGTTGACGGGGTGGGGCACCCCGCTTGTATAATGGTAGGGGAAACACTGATGTGATGAGCAATTGCCAACAAACCCGTAAAAACAACCGTGAACAGAAACTCTGTTTATCTTCTGCGTTTTATTTTTAATTTTTGTAAGACGTTTAAAAGAGACAACATTCACACTGAGTGTAAATTTTATGAGCCATGGGTTGAATGTTGTGCACATAATGTGTGTGGGTCCTTAACCTCTACGGTATCGATCCAGTGTGTGTAATGACCCGAGTTCTGTCTGCCACGTTTTATCACTTTTATATTGAGTTATGTTCGACAGGAGGCTCAAGATGTTTTAAAGACCGCTTCAGACTTCCTTCAAATTACTTTTTCTAAGGAAGGACAAAACAGTGGCAGTAGAACAACATTTAGTTTTGTTTTTGTTTGTTTTTTAGATTTTTTAAAGTCCCTCGACAGTTTGAGTAAAGAAACCAAACACCAAAGTTCATGCTCAGTAATCCAGATAAACATCCAACAATGTTCAGTCAGGTCATCTGGACAGTTTTTTTTTCTGAGACATTTCGTCCTTCATCCAAAGGACTTCTTCAATCTGAGGAGCCACCAAACAAAATTGATTCCCACAAACGGCATACTCCATAGTGGGGAAAAAAACAGTTTGCTGGTGCAAAGATGGCCTCTGGTGCCTGCCCTCTCCCCCGTCAACTCCTCTGAGACAGTCATGCCATGCCATGTTCAAAACACCAAAGTTCATGTTCAACGGTTTCTTCTTTTTTATTTATTTTTTTGAGTAAAGAGGTTTGTGTTTAAAGCAGTAAATTTGTTTTAGAAATGAATCAGCTCTCTCCATCTATTTGAGATCAGTTTGATACTCAAACTTTGATATTCAAAGGTGGGTACTGTTTCACATTCTGATCAGAAACAGACTATTATCGCTACCTTCTGAGGAGGACATGAGATTTCATCTGACAGGTTTTATATTTCTGTCAGATTTTCTGAAGAAAGCAAAGACTTGACTTACACAGGAGGCCTGTAAGAAGAGGGAGATGATGCCTTCTGAGAACAATCTGTCATTTAATGAAATAGACAGGAAGGCTGTAGAGTTGTGTGCGTTTGTGTGTTGGGAGGTGCAGTGTCTTCATGCTCCACTCATCTGTGTGTTTTTCTGAAGTCTCATTAGGGGATCCTCACTGGTTAGCTTTTCCACCAGTGAGAGCAAAAGATCAGATTTCCTCCCAGGTGTCACTCCTTGTCTCCTGATTTGACCAGAACAGAATTAAATTCAATTAGTCCGTGAACTAATACTTCACTCGTGTTTTTATTGACCTGACAAGTGGGGAAGGTTGGGGCTTGCAAATAGATTTTTCCTCTTCTAGCTCTCTTACCAAATGACCCAGGTTGGAGCAATAATCTGGAACTGATCCTCGTCATACTCCATTAGCTTTACTCTGGTGTGGATTGTCACCTCTGCACACTGAGGACTGTAAACACAGCTCTGACCTGGTTACGAAAAGTCTGAGGATGAAGAAATTTCCCGCGGCACAACCGTAGAAGTTTCCCAGATGAACACGGCATTGTTCTGCAGGAAGACTATGTTTACTCTTGTTTGTGTAGCCCTTGCAGCAAAGCAGTGGAGGAGGAGGAGGCACATAATCAAGGCTGTCTGAATGGTTGGCAGGAGGATAATATCTCTGAGATTTGTGCTGTCCTGTTTTCTTTTGTGATGAGAAGCTTTGCTGACTTGAGGACGGGCATGCTTGTGTTCCTCCAAGACTGAGATGTTATTAACAGTTTTGCTCAGAGGACAAGCAGACATGAAAATGACAAGCCCATCAAAGTGAATCTTCAGAGGCTCTGAATGCTTCACTGAACACGAAGGAAACCGTATAGAATTAAATCTTGAAGAAGTAACAGTATTGATGATTTTTTTTATTTCTCAGGATTTAATAAAATATTCACTCCTTTTACAATTTGATTGTAAATAAAGGAGCTACACAAAAGTAGAGAAAAATATAGTTTAAAAGTAATAAAATATAAAACGGGAAACTGGTGCATATTAATTCCCTTTGCTTTAATGCCTCAGTCATTACCCAAGAAGTCACATAAGGTACATACATTTGTTTTACATAGAAAAACATCATCTTCAAAGTGATAATGTTGTAGAAATAAGATACAACCAATCCAAACATCCTTTTACATTTCATGTTGGAGGGCAACGAAACAAAGAGAATGCCATGGGGTGAATACTTCTGCAACCCAGTGTGCCAGTATACATTCTGGTCAACTTAAGTAACAGGATCAATGTGTGGCTGTGAAAAGAAAGTAAAAAAAAAAAAGTTTTCAAAAGTCCTGCATGACGGAAGCGCATGCATACACACATATTTACACTTCAAATATTTTATATTTTTTTATTTGCAAGCTGAAAAAGTTTGCTACATAAACTTCCCGAGAGTAAAACATTTGTGTAAATTTCTGCACAATTGGAAACAAAAAACATTCTTGATAAACTTCTTTGAAGTCGAGCTGTATAGCTTTAGCGGATACAATGAGGAAACCTAAGATTTCAAATTTAATAGACTGATGATCTGTGGGATGGAGGGAAATTACAGCTACAAAAGAATTTCACAAAATGAGATGCTTCTTTTGCTTATGAAACACATTTACTCTGATGAAATCCAGTCTAATACGTCATGTTGTTGTGCTTCCTGTGGCAGATTGAGTTTAATTGCTGCCTGTCACTCAAACCTCTCTGCTGTAATCCTCTTCACATGAAACAGTTTGTGTTTCATCATCACTACAGCTGAAGTAGGATGCTCGTCCTGATCATCACCACACTGAGCCTTAAGCAGGAGAGGGCAGAGTCAAGGCAATGACAATGGCGTCAAGTAAATTTGAGGTCACTGTTACCATGGTGATAAACGGGGAAAGGGTACTAATTGCTAAGATTAAAAGGGGGACGGCATCACATCTGGGCTCACTGTCGTTCATTATTCAGTCTGCTGAGACTTCCAGATGTTGAGGGAAGGGGGAAGGGAAGTCTGAGATTGTCATCATTGTATGTTCTCATACAATGAAGAAATTTATTTTCTGCATTTAACCCATCACATGTGAGATACACCCAGGTGGAGCAGTGGGCAGCTATGTAAGCGCCCTGGGACCAATTAGAGATTAGGTGTCTTGCTCAGAGACAACACGACATGTGGGAATGGCTGGGAGTTGAATCACGACTTTCTGTTCCCAAGTCGGCTGCCCTACCTCTAGCCCATCTGGGCTGCCTAAGAGGTAAGAGGTTAGAATGAGATGAGCAGACAAAGAGGTTGAGGCGAGGAGGAAAAATGGTGGTAGGAGTCACGAAACTGCTTATCAGGACGATTTGTTGACATGACAGATACACAGCTGCCTTTGGTCCACAGTGAAGAATCAATCTACAGTACATGCTCTGTTTCATGTTTTTCTGTCCAAACAGACATCAACTGAAAGACCTTTGGCCTTAGATGTTAGTCATTATTGCTTGCCCCAAAAGGACCCCCCAGTTTTTACGTGTGTGTGTGTGCGCGCATGCGTGCATGTGTAATGCGGTATTGTTTGGATAAGCTTCTGCAATGCCACAAGATCTATTTCCATCCAATGTTACATTAATTTTTCACCAAGAGCTTGCATTGATGATGGCAGATTCTGACCACTGCGCAAAGCCTTCGCCAACACATCCCAAAGATTCTCAATGAGATTAAGGTCTGGACTCTGTGGTGGCCAATCCATGTGTGAAAATGATGTCTCATGCTCCCAGAATCACTCTTTGACAATTTGAGCCCGATGAATCCTGGCATTGTCATCTTGGAATGTGCCCGTGCCATCAGGGAAGAAAAAAATCCATTGATGGAATAACCTGGTCATTCAGTATATTCAGGTCAGCTGACCTCATTATTTGAGCACATACTGTTGCTGAACCTAGACCTGACCAACTGCAGCAACCCCAGATCATAGCACTGCCCCCACAGGCTTGTACATTAGGCACTAGGCATGATGGGTGCATCACTTCACCTGTGTCTCTTCTTACCCTGATGTGCCCATCACTCTGGAACAGGGTAAATCTGGACTCATCAGACCACATGACCTCTTCCATTGCTCCAGAGTCCAATCTTTATGCTCACTAGCAAATTGAAGCCTTTTTTTCCAGTTAACCTCAATGATTAGTGGTTTTCTTAAGGCTACACAGTTGTTGAAGAAATGAGAAGCAATTCATTGCACTAGTTGGTGTTAAATGACTTGTTGCCAGCTGAAAGATAATCGCTCATGCAGTAATTATCTAGGGCCCCGATTTCCTTAATTTTGGGAAATCGGAAATCGGCTGATGCATGAGAAACCGATTTTACAGGTTTTTTTTTTTTTTTTTTTTAGTTTTAACAACAATTGTCTGAACTTCATTTATATTTCAGAGCACTACCTCATGGCCAGGTAAAACAAGTTTATATTGCTTCTAGGATTGTTCAAGGGTATGTTTTTCAACAAAATAAGATTGAAAATTGAAGGTGCATTGTGACCTTATAACACCTGACTGTTTATTATAAACAAAATCAGTATTGGCCAAAATCGGAATCGGCAGGTCAGACTTTTTAGAAATCGGTGATCGGCCAGAAAACTGCAATCGGTGCACCACTATAATTATCCAACAGGAGGCTCGTACAAATTTGCCTACTTAAATCCAGGTGGCAACTTTTTGGGGGGCCAGGCAGTGTATCTCATGAACCACTGGACATGTCATAACGAAATTTGCTGAATGTAGTCACTGAATGTTCCTCTACATGTATTCAAACTTTGGGGTCACCTTGATTCAAGATGGCTTCTCCGATCAACTGAACTTAAAAATCCTGAAATGGCTGTACCACTGTTAATTTTACAGATGTTTTTAAACTTTTATGTGATCGTAACTGAGAGTCGTTTTGAGCAGACGACTTGTAATTTTGTAATTTCTTATTATTTTTCTCAATATAAATTGTTCTTAGTCCCTGGCAGTGGTATACATTTGATCAAGGGCTGCAAAACCTCAAATCTTATATGTACTAACATCTACAATCACAGATGTTTGATGGTGTTTATATTTAGTTTTCTTCAACTACAGTCAAGGATAGAGGTTGTTAAGCATGTTTTCTATTATGAAACCTGTTGGTCATTGTTTAAGAATAAAATAACAAGCAAAGCAAAAACTTCCCAGTCTTTCAGAGCCATTGAAAGACAGCCTGTTGTGAAAAGTGACCTTTACTCTAAATAAAGTCTTCCTCCACACAGTCCTAGTGTCACCTCAGCCTTCTCTTCCCTTGCTGTGTGGCATGACACCTACAGCTGAGTGGAGGCTCCTCATCACAACACACCATACAGGAAAAATACAAACAGAAAAGACAGCTGCCTGGGCGCCCTCATGTAGCCCTCCTACCCTTCGTGCAAAAGCTGAGTAAAATTGAGCCTGATGTAAGAAAGGCAATTTGCCAGAGCAATCCTCCACCACATCATCAACTCCCTATCCCTCCTCCATCCTGCTCCACATTCGTGGTATGGTGTGAATGTGGGACAAACCCCTACAAGCTGTACAGCTCCCAAATCGAATTTCTCTGCTGTCTTCTTGGACCGAGCATACTGCAGTGTTTTCATACAACTCCACTGAGCTTGTTGTCAGGAGGTAAAACTGAACGAATTAAGTGAAGCTGAAAGCATCAGCATCATTCATTTCTATTACCACCTTTTCTTCGCATCTCCTCGCTTCACATCTGTCCCATGGGTCTATCCCAGCTTAGAATAAACATCAGCAACCGTTGCTATGGCAACAGCTGTGAATACTGAACGATAGAGCAGACATGCAGTGAGAGGGAAAAATGCGTATTATGGTGATGTTTAGGTGTTTTTAATTGTGATCCAGTGATTTGGTGCTTTGTGATTAGCAGAGGGAGGATTACTTTTTTCAGATCGGAAAAGAAGGATTATGTGCTCGATGAGTGGGGCAGGTAGATGTTAAATATCTGTGTGTGAGAAGTCAGAAGGGTTGGGAGAGTGAAAGCCACACAGTTACTTTATGTTTAAGCTCACCTTGACCTCTCGATTAACACCTCAAAGACCGGGCTAACCGGCTCCAGTTAAAGCCGTCTTTGCCTCTTTTCCACTTTCTGTGGCAGGAAGTTTTGGATTGATCCGCACAATACACTCAATCTGCTCAAGCATGCAGAATATTTGTTTTGTTTTGTCCCCCAACCCCACCCCCCACCCTTGTGCAGTTGTCTAAATATTCTGTTTTAGCCTTGAGCAGGATTTCTCAGCAGGGATTTTTCCAGCCATGTTTTCAATCCAATTCTGATTGTTTTCTTCACTGGATCCTTCTACTTTTTTTTTTCCTTTTCTGGATTGTTTCACATAATTTGACAGTTGTGCTCATTTGCACCCATCTGCTTCTCTGGTTGTTTTCAAGCAAGGTCCAATCTGTTGCCAGAGCACCATGACCCCTGACCTGATTAACTTGCAACAGGCAGATGTCTGTTCAGATCTTTGTCATTAGGTCTGAGGTCAAACCTGCAGGTAGTAGATACACAGTGGCTTTGTGTCATCATGAATGCTGTATTCTTGCTGGAAGTTGGCTCATCACTAACTGACCTTGAGTTGCCTGATACAGCAGTACAAGATGGATTCTTTGCGCTGAGGCTGCGTAGTGTAGAGGCGCATCCCCCAGGATGGTGGATTGGGGATCCTTTTTATTGGTGTACAGGGGTGTGCCTGAATAAGCTGGAAGGTGGATAGGTCATGAACTAAAAGCAGCCTGGCAGGTGGGGCTCAATACCCTTGATAGGCAATCCGCCTAGGAGAAGGAAACTCTTGACTTAAAACCCGGGCACTGTCGATATTTGTTAGCTGTCTGTTCCTGGGGGATGGTAAGTTGATAAATTGTTTTTTAAATGAATGGAAAAGGGACCGGTCCGCAGTATCTGGCAAAATGGGGTTTTAAAATTTCCAGAGACCCAGCCTGCGGTGCCTTGAGTGCAGATGTTTCAAGTGGTCATACAACTGTCTTGTCTGCTAGGGAACCAGGCTGGGCAGGCCAGCAGTACAATAATTGGAACAACCTTCAGGCCTTGGAATCTGATGCCTATGTGTCAGGCTCTGAACAACTGGAGGGTTGAGTGCCTGGGGGCTCAGCGATGGTGGGGGCTTCTGCCTCTGCTGTTGGTCTACTGGGAGTACCCAGTATGAGGGTAAACCCTTGACTGCACCCCATTGGAGAGTGGTTGAGGCCTCACATATGCTGGGGTCTCTAGGTAATGAGGACGCCGACATGTTGCTGGGGTCCTTTGATGGAGAAAAGGTTAAGGTGGAGATTCACTCTCGGAGGACTTTGAAGTTCTCTCCCTTGAAAGCCAGATAAAACAGAGAAAGAAGAAAAGAATAAAGAAAAAGCCTTCAACTTCTTCCTTTGCTTTGGCTGTTGAGAAAGGGGCATTTGGCGAATAAGAGGCTCGTGGGTGATAAACCTAGACCTGGCATGTCAAAAGACTGTGGTGGAGATGGGACTGGGCCTTCCACTGACAACAGAAAGAGGGTAGTGGCCTTTACTCCAGGCAGTGCCCAAGCCCCTGAAAGAAATGGCAACAGGCCTTCAATGGCATTAGCTACTGGTCAGGACTTGCAGGTCATCATTTTTTCAGATGATAACCTGCACAGACCTCCAAAAAAAGAGTGAGCACATGCAGGCCAGCCTGGTGGGACACATTAACCAGGTGCCAAATAACTGTCCAGTGCCACAGTTCAGTGACTCAGATCTTGTCCAGGACATCTTTCTTGTGACCTGTGCAAATGAGTCTGCCATGGACTGGCTTGTACCAGCTGTCTCTGAGATTCCAAGAAGGGAGGGCCATCAATTCTCATCCAAGATGGTTTGGGACCTCCCAGTCCTCAAGAGGGTTGTGTGTTCATGCCTGGGGAACATTCAGAACCCAAGGTGGTTCTGTGCTTACTCCGGAGACAGAACCCAGGTCTGCAGACAGAAATCTGGAGGGTGGTTAATGCTGAGCGGCAGACTACTGGGTTAATTTCTGCTTTTTGTTGTAGACAATAACTCTGGATGTTTTAGCAGACTGGAGAAATGGGTCCAACTGAGCTGGCTGACTTTTAAGGTCAGTGGTAAAATATGTGAGGCCAAACAGTGAATCCCACTGTATCTCCTAGTCTCTTTATGACTGTGTGGATGATGGAATTCGTGCAGATCAACTTGCATCACTGCAAAGATGCCAGTATATTATTGTGTACTTGCCTTAGCAGAATGTATACAGGCATAGGCTCAGGCTTCTATGGTGCGGTTTTACGAATCATATAGTACAAAGAAAACTAAATAATGATGCACAATATAAAATTGTGTTAATCTACTTGTTGAGGAAGAGGCAGGTACAACCGCTGGTTGAAAGAGGTAATAAAAATAAAAAAAATAAAAAGCCCAGTTAAGCTCAGATGGATCAGCTGATCACCGGCCATGCTCATTTCCGCACCCTGCTGTCATCTGCGGTGAAGGAAGTAGCAGCATCAACAAAAGCCGAAGCAAGCTGCGCGTTCAGTTAAAATAGCCTTGTTCTATATTTTTCCAAATAATTTTGCTCTAAAAATATTTTTGTTCATCTGTATAATAGCTTAGCCAGTTGATTTTTATTTTATTTTTATTTTTTTAGGCTATTCGTTTTGTAGGTTAATATCCATTTGGTGAAACAAGAAGTCTTATCTTCCTTTCTTTGAAATATGTTTTTTTTAAATATGTCAAACTGGCTTACAAAAGCAGTAAAAGCTTCTTTTTTTTTTCTGGGTTCGGGCCTGTAATTACAGTTAATCTGTTGGTCCGGGTCAGGCTCAGGAAGAAAAAAAAAAACAGCCTGAGTTCGGGCCGGATTTTTTAGGCCCAAATGCAATTCTACTGACAAGAAGCGTGAGACACACTGCACTGCCCCACCTAACAACAGGTGATGTTGTACCTGTGCAATTGGACATTTAATCTAATGGCGAGTCCAGACTGGTCATTGCAGCCTCCATTTATCTGTCATTTGATTCACAACAGCCACCTTCATCACTGGAGTTTATGGTGATAGTCAGTTGTGCTAAAGCTATGGGCCTCTAGTACTCATCTGTTGTGATGACAACACCCATCACATGTGTTGGTTCTTTGATATTAACCCTTGAGGCAGATCTTTGTTAGGACATTTGCTCAAGGAATACCTGCTTGTCTTTAATCAAGGTAATATACCTAACTTCCATACTGCTAATAGGTCATTGACATAACTAAAGCCCAGCAGATAATAGAAATTTTGACTATCATCGATATTGGGAAGGGAAGGCAACCGCCGATAACTGATATAAATGGCTGAAGAAATTTGAACTTTGTCCTCCTCCAAGAATCTAATAAAACGGCAAGTGGAGCGGGTTTTGCTTATTTAGTGTGGCTAGGGATGCACAATATTATCGGCATGGTGTCGGTATTGGTCAATATTAGCGTTAAAGTTCAGTATTGGACATAGTCTTCCATTACAATAACTCGCCGATATAAAAGGTGCTGTTTTTGCCTGCAACGGCAACACAACGTGATCACGTTGCAGCGGCAGCGCAACGAGATGACGTCACGTGCGCCTACCCGATCTCACAGCAGAGAGGAAAATTCAAAATTTCGGCGGTGTAGAAGTTTCATTTTTCGTTGGTGAGGATGTCGGCAGCATTTATTATTCTTTGTAGAGAAATAAATATTTCAGACAAACAATGCATTTTGTTGAGGATGACAAAAATAACATTACCAACACTGGATGTCCTCACAAACTAGAAAAACTGACAGGACTTGTGCTATATCTACTGACAACTGGGTTAATGTCATGAAGGCAGCACAACTAAACACTAATGTTAGCTTGCTAACTTGAGAGGCACATAGCTAATGACAAGCTGGTTGGAGGATTGAAGATAATTTGTTTTGTTTTTTTGTGATCAGATCAGTTAAACTAAACGTAGTAACGTACCATGCTCTGTATTGCTCCCTGCTTGAAACTTAAGTGTACAGCAATGACTTGAAAGTAGTCTTCATGTGCCATGTGCCCTCTTCTGGATACATCAGTGTTTCCCCTACATTTCTTACCTAGGCAGGGCGCTCATCCCTTCTGTGATTTTTGTCAGTGGTGGTGGGGTTGGGAGGGTGGAGATGGCTTAGCGTGAGGTACACTGAGCTCGCTAGCTTTTTAGCTAGCCCATATGTATTGTGCGCCACTGGTTTTGAGCGTTGAAAGAGAAATAATTCTTCAGGAATGCTTCATGGATCAAAAGAAGCTCAGAACACTGAGCGTTTCAGACCTAGTCTCTGTCCTTCATCCAAGGGACACGAAGGTTTGATTAAAGCTTAGTGTCTTTTTGTGGAGAGCAATGGACCCACGTATGAGGCCCCTGCTTATATGGATTCTTCATCCATCCCCACTTACCAATTCAATACCTATCCAGGGATTGGCTCTGACTCAGGAAGTGACTGTTTTCCTTCTTGCAGTTGGATAGTTCCTCCCCGTCTGATTTATATTTGATTTTTGTGCTTCATGTATATGTAATCGGGCAGCACGGTGGCGCAACTGGTAGAGCTGCTGCCTCTCAGCGAGCAGGTCCCTGGTTCAAACCCCGGTCCAGGGGCCTTTCTGGGTGGAGTTTGCATGTTCTCTCCGTGCATGTGTGGGTTTTCTCCGGGTACTCCGGTTTCCTCCCACAGACCAAAAACATGCATGTTAGTCTGATTGGTAACTCTAAATTGTCCCTAGGTGTGAGTGAGAGAGTGAATGGTTGTTTGTCTCGTTTGTCTCTGTGTGACCCTGTGATGGACTTGCGACCCGTCCAGGGTGTACCCCGCCCCTCGCACAGTGATTGCTGGATGTGGGCACCAGCGACCCCCGTGACCCAAAATGGAATAAGCGGGTAAAGAAAATGGATGGATGAATGGATGTATATGTAATCGCTCCAATAAACAAACTTTCTTTAACATAAACTTGTTTTGGTTTATGAAGGATCATTTGACTTTTTCTGACAGTTTTAAGCATTGACCTAGAAGACATATTGGCATTATCTGCTGTAGCAACACAAGCCACCCTTCTCAGCCCAGTCAGGTAATTCAGCACTACTTCCTGTCCTCATCTCTTTCCAACAGGCAAGGTCAGTGAGGTAGCATTTCAGGAAAAGTGGGGGATGGTGAGATTTTTGCGTCACTGTTCTTGTTTGGTCATTTGTGTGCGTAGACGAACGCTTGCTTTAAGGAGAAAAGAAATGAGGTAGGTACCAGAGCTTCTTGTCAAACCTGGAAACGTGGTTGTTTGAGTGTTTTGCTCACCACCTGCGTTGAATGGAAAATTGGTTCTCAAGTTGAGAAAACCTCCTCTGCTTTTAATCCCTGACTCTGGTGTCATTGTACAGCTGCACATTAGCATTTTGTATAAATCAACATGAAAGATGTAAAACTATGAGTAAATCAGCAAATGAAAGGAATAACAAGTGTTAACCAACAAAGTCCATGCTCAATAATCCAGGTATACAATCCAACAATTTTCAGTCAGGTCATCTGGACAGTTTCTTTTTTTTTTTTTTGTGTGTGCTGAAACGTTTCACCTTCCATCCAGAAGGCTTCATCAGTCAAGAAAATGCACAACGCAAAACAAAAAGACCTTTTATTTGCTGAAATGACAACCGTTTTAAAACTGACTCAGTTTTTCTTATTTTTCATGTCGGATCAGTAAACATTTAATCTTAATTAATTTCAGTTCATCTGATTTAAAAAAAAAATTTTTTTTTGGCCTCAGCCCACAACAAAAGTCATCTGAGGCCACTGTACATGCAAAACAAATGGGTCCAATTCAAATCCAATTAAAGGATTAGCATTTCTTTAGTGAATGCATATCACCCGCCACATTTTGTCAGTTATGAACTACAGTAACCCATCTTATGATGGGAAATCACTGAGTTGGAATCCTTTTAGTTGAAACTTGTAAATGGGGTTTTGTACATTCTCATGCAATATTGTGAGGTGTGTTAGTGCTCAGAGTTTGTGTTAAGAAAGAGTCTCAGCTACTACCACACCATTTTAGCTTAATATCTGTAAAATTGCTAAATTATAGACATCTTTGTGTTTTTTAAGGTCAGTTGGCTATGACGGCCATCCTGAAATGAATAGACTGATAGTTAATCAGTTGTAGATGAACACCCAGTGATTATTTTTGAAAATTTCATTAAAAACAGTCCTTTGGTTAATGACAGATTTTGCTTACAGTCAGATAAACTAACACCAACTCATTGAAAAACATTCATTATTTGACTTTGGTAGTGGGCGATTAATATACGCTGGATTTAAAATGAGTGAAGAATTGTGCGTGTTCGTTAGCAAGAAACATTTTCTTATTCAACACCAAACACTGAAACTTGTGCAAACAGATTACAGCCAGCTCAAATAATCACGACTGGGTGATTACATAATGTCCAACAGGTCTGACAAGGATGCAGTACTCTGTGTGCATGGCTGTTTGCCTAACGGTACTTTCTTCTTGGTGAGTGTAACATTCTTCTTTTTTATTGAACAGAAGTTTAAAGTGACCTGACAGGAAGATGGACGAGCTGCAGGATGTACAGCTGACTGAGATCAAGCCGTTGCTGACCAGTAAGGTGAGCTGTGACAACAAGATGCTTAGCAGCTGCTGTGATGTGCACATGAGCACATCTGTACAACCAGTGGTTAATTTGAGCCGGATCCTGCCGGAACAAGATCCAGGAACTCTCTCATCAGCTCCGATTCTGTCAAGAACGCTTGACAGAATCGGAGCTGATCTATTCACTGCTCTCTGAAATAGTCATTTCAAGTCAACCTTTATTTATACAGGTTGTTGGTCTCACTGAGCCTCGAGGACTCATTTACAAGAGAGACCTGTCTTTAATCAATTTAATTTAATGTTTACAGATGTTTAACAACCGGTTAAAATACACCAAAATGCAGGAAATGGCATCTCTTTTAGTCCAAATTTTCTGGGGGAGGACCCTTGGATAGATTTTCACACAAGTCCTAACAGTAGATAAAGAGAACCCAGTTAAACAAATAAGACAAAAATATTATACTTGGCTATTTATTTGTTGAGGAAAATGATACAATATTACATATTTATGAGTGACAAAGTGAACCTTTGGTTTCAGTACCTGGTGTGACCTCCCTGTGCAGCAATAACTGACACTAAACGTTTCTGGTAACTGTTGATCAGTCCTGCTCACCTTGGAGGAATTTTAGCCCATTCCTCCGTACAGAACAGCTTCAACTCTGGATGTTGGTGGTTTCCTCGCATTAACTGCTGCTTCAGGTCCTTCCACAACATCTGGATTGGATGAAGTTCAGGACTTGGACTTGGTCATTCCAAAACATGAACTTTATTCTTCTTGAATCATTCTTTGGTAGAACATCTTGTGTGTTTGGGGTCATTGTCTCACTGCATGACCCACCTTCTCTTCAGATTCAGTTCATGGACAGATGTTCTGACATGTTCCTTTAGAATTCTCTGATATAATTCAGAATTCATTGTTCCCTCAATGATGGCAAGCCGTCCTGGCTCAGATGCATCAAAACAGGCCCACACCATGATATTACCACCACCATGTTTCACAGATGGGATAAGGTTCTTATGCAGGAATACAGAGTTTTCATTTCTCCAAACATAACACTTTTCATTTATACCAAAAAGTTCTATTTTGGTCTCCTCCGTCCAAAAAATATTCTTCCAACAACCTTCTGGTTTGTCCATGTGATCTTGAGCAGACGAGCAGCCATGTTCTTTTTGGAGAGCAGTGCCTTTCTCCTTCAACCCTGCCATGACACCATTGTTGTTCAGGGTTCTCCTGATGTTGGACTCATGAACATCAACATTAATGTGAGAGAGGTCTTCAATTCTTAGAAGTTACCCTGGGGTCCTTTGTGAGCTCACTGACTGTTACACACCTTGCCCTTGGAGTGATCTTTGTTGGTCCACCACTCCTGGGGAGGGTAACAATGGTCTTGAATTTCCTCCATTTCTACACAATCTGTCTGACTGTGGATTGGTGGAGTCCAAACTCTTTACAGATGTTTTGTAACATCTTCCAGCCTGATGAGCATCAACAACTCTTTTTCTGAGGTCCTCAGAACTCTCCTTTGTTCCTGCCATGATCCACTTCCACAAACATGCGAAGAGCAGACTTTGACAGTTCTGTTCTTTAATTCAAACAGGGTGTCCACTCACACCTGATCATCATCCAATGATTGAAAAAACCTGACTCTAATTTCACCTTCAGATTAACTGATAATCCTAGAGGTTCACATACTTTTACCACTCACAAATATGTAATATTGGATCATTGTCCTCAATAAATAAATGAACAAGTATAATATTTTATTCTCATTTGTTTAACTGGGTTCTCTTTATCAACTTTTAGGACTTGTGTGAAAATCTGATGATGTTTTAGGTCATACTGATGCAGAAATCTAAAAAAAATAAGATGGGGTTCATATACTTTCAAGCACCACTGTATACGCTAATACTCCGGGCATGCAAACTCTGCAGTCCTGTTCATCAAAGTGAATTATTCATACATGCTTAACTGTAGAAGGGAAAAAATGGGGGGGGGGGGGGGGTGAATTATAGAGCCAGCTGAACAAAAAAAGAGCATTACAAGAAAATGGACGAGAGAAAAAGAGAAAACCAAAATTACTGAAGGAGCAGAAAGAAATTCTTTTTATTGCATTTCTTTTAACTGGAAAAAAAAATCCAACTTATTGAGCAGAATAAAACCAAGTAAATGATTGAATGATTGGTTCAAACATGTAGAAGTTGAATGACAGCTAAAAGCATAACACATGAACTTAATTAAATCCCAAATGGCAGATGAAAGCTCTCTTCCTTCTCTTCTGATCGTGGTCTCAATAGCTGATTAACCGATTGGGAAATAAAGATAAAAACTGAGTTTTATTCTCTCGGACAACACAGGCGGACACGAGGCTAAACCTCAAAAAGGTTTTAATGATAACACGTCTAGACTGAGGGTATTATTTCTACTTGGTGGTGGGTCTTAGAAATGAGAAAGAATATTTATTTTTTGTCAGGCTGCTCGACAAAAGTCTGAAAAAGCATTTAAAATGAGAACGTTGTCTCTGACCTCTCACCCCACCTAGTGGCCAGCTCATTAGCAAGGTAATGGAGGATTTAATTGATAAAAAATACAAATAATTATCCTTTTTTGAAAATAACTACTTGGTTAAAAATACATTATTATACTGAAGAACTTAAGTAATTGGTATAATAAAGAGATGCAGTGCTTTATTTTTTCTGTCAGAGTATAGAGTGGAAGCTGCTGATTTATAAAAAGTTCATCAGTATGTTCTTCATGCTGCCTTTGATTAAGATGACTGTAGATAGACATTTTGGGAATATATTTATTGGTAATATCCTATTTTAAAAAACGTTGAATTTCACTTCTAAGATCCAAACAAGCCGAACTAACATCCAAAAACTTTTTTTTTTCTTGCTATCATTACATCCTGTCATGTCAGCCTGTTAGTATCGTTCCTGAGTCTGAATAGTCTAAAAATAGACTTTGGCTCAAAACACTGATTTCTTTCATTATAGTTATATAATTGGGGAAGATGAGAGCTCTTTTGTTGTTACCATCTGTGTCTTAATCTCAGTGTTCCTACTGATTTTAAATCCCAGTACAGTTTTCTTTGTTGTCTGCTGCCCAGCCTCACTTCTCTGCCTCTTTTCTCCGGTTTCCTGCAGCTTCACTTAAAAATAAATTACTGTCTGGAATAAAGAAATAAAATCTGCTCCTGCAATAATTGTATAAGCAGTAAAAAAATACAAAAAAAAACCACATTTATTTTACTGTTAAAGTGGACATATTGGGCTTTATTCCTTCTGTTTCTATGTGCTTTGTTCATATATGTTTTTGTCTGCAGAGATACAAAACTTTAAGTTCACAGTAGATGGGATTGCTCCTGAGGTTTGTAGTCCAGCTCTGGAACAGATTGAAATCATGAGCAGCTGCCCCACCATGCCACATTGAATCACAGTAGACTGCACTTTTTGTGAGTCTCGTATTAAAAACCAGACGCTGACAGAAAAGCACTGCAAAAACAAAATCAATGTTTTATGAAGTTATGAAATCATCCATGAGCATAAAATTTGATGTAGGCAGGTAATTTTTTGATTTGTTGACCAAAGGTCTTGACATTTTTAATTCACTTTAAAATAGTTAAAAGTTACTCTTAACTAGTTATTAAAGTTAAGCTAGTTAAAGTTCCTTGGGCCGTAATGGTGATAATGCCACAAGGCAGCCGATCTGTAATGACTGACATATTTTAAAACTCTAAAATAATAGAAACAATTTAAAACTGTTAATACTGTAGAACTGGATAAACACAAAGTTTGTTTTCTCAGTCATCCAGGTATATAACAACAAAAAAAGGTTGAATCATGTCATCTGGACTTCGTTTTTTGTT
>NC_056504.1:14141259-14188915 GCF_014905685.2 Nematolebias whitei
AACAAAAAACGAAGTCCAGATGACATGATTCAACCTTTTTTTGTTGTAGAACTGGATGTTTTCTCTTCACTTCTTGTGATTGTGTCATCAAACTGCCAGAATGTCCAAATGTTTTTATAAAACACAGTTTCTGATGCAGAAAACAAGTTTTGAGTCATAGAACGTCAATACAGTATTGAATGACCTTTGACTTGAAGTTCATCTGTAATGTGACCTTTTTCCAAGCGTTTACTCTTCTAGTTCAACTTTGTTTTTGTTTGTGTGTGTGTATATTTAAATATTTCATTTTAATGGAAGCTCATGTAATGTCATGATTGTGTGTGGGTGGAGCAGGCAGGACTTAAAGCTCCACATCCTTACTAAGCCTGTTGCGATAAACAATAAATCAATTAATCGTATGATAAATGAAAATTATCGACCTCGTTTTCATTTAAAGGTTTTATCGTTTCTTCGTGTCTCTCTTTCTACTGAGGACACTGGTTGACAAAAGGTTCAACTCCGGTGTTCTTCACTGACCCCTCCCTTTCTCTTTTATCTTTAAAATCAGTTTTAACCATCCAAAATTGCAGTTCTGGATCGTTTAAAGCAGCTAAGCTGAGAAGCTAAGCTATGAGCTAAGCTAACGGACTGACCTTGGGTGGAAAAACCTCCATCTTGTCGAAGCTCCAAAATGCACGGTTGAAACCCGTCGTTTCTGTGGCTCAGATGCTGAGGAAGACTAAGATTTGTTTCTCTGCTTACATTGTATTGGTAAACTATTTTTTTAATGTAAAGCATCAGACATGATTGACAGTAGTACAACAACCTAAATGCCCTAAATTATAAAGAAAAATGACACCTGGGCTGAGTTGTGATGCAGAGTCTATAAGAGTGGTACACAAAGATAAAATGAACGATTATTGATCTAATCAATGGGGGAAGTGGTGGCGCAGAGGTTAGAGAAGGTGGGCCTGTGATCGGAAGATTGCCGGTTCAAGCCCCGGTACCGACAACATAAAAAATATGGGTGGGGTAGATGAAGCACCCACACACCCCTCCACCCTCATTCGCCCCACCCTGGGCCAATGAGCAAGGCCCTTAACCCCCATCTGCTCCCCCATAAAACAGGTCTCTCTTGAAAATGAGTTCTCATAGCTCAACGAGACTACCTGTATAAATAAAGGGTAAATGGAAAAAAATAAAATAAAAATTCAACAATAATACCATATTTGACCATGTGGTTTGTTTTTAACTAACTCCTTTTACTTTTTTTGCAGAATGCACGCAACTTTCAGGATTTTGACTGCCAGGTGAGTTCTTCTCCTGTTGTTCATTTTGTTATTGGATAAGATGCTGCTGCTGTTGTTGTAGAAGTGGGAAGGCTCTGACTCAGCCCCCTGACTGCTGAAGCCATTTGTTTCCTCATCCTTTATCTAGAGATTGTGCCTCACTGGTACCACCCAGTGTTGGAGAAAAATGAATTTGTTCTTGCTTTTTTGTTGTTGAGAAATCAATAAAATTTGTTTGTTTGTTTTGCTCAGCTTGCTCTCCAACTTTGCCCTCACCCCCACTGATCGTGAACAAGCAAAACAAGTTTTTTCCTTATGTTCAGGACATTGAGCGAATTGCAATGATAACTTGAAAACTATGATTATTTTTGGGTGGATTGTTGGAGAAAAGTGAAATCAGCAACTTGGAACAAATTTTACATCTTTTTTAGGAGTTTGTTATAAACAGTAAAAAGCAACCTAAAAAAAAGTTTTGATAAGATTGTTCTTGTAGATTACACTGCAGCTGCACAGCAAGTATAGCTCCCCATTTCCTAAACCCTAAACACATCATTCAGACATTTTGCAGTAAGTTTATGTGGAAGAGTTTAAATAATTATTTTACCCACTGTAGATGGCTGTTGTCTGCTGTTGTCATTTGTGCATCCAAACTGCATGGAAAAATGCAACATCTCACTGCTGCTGTGTAAAAAATATAAATAAAAAAAAGCCAAACACTTCTATGTAATATATTTTGTCCTGCAAAATTATAATGTAAAGGTTTATAAAATAGTGTTTGCACAAAACACTGAATTTTGGGAAATTTAAACAGTTTCAGGGGTAGAAAAAAATTAACTTTGGTTTTAGCTGCATTCAGAGTACCGTATTTTTCGGCCTATGAGTCGTGTTTTTTTTGCATAATTTACATGCCTGTGACTTATACGCTGAAGCAACATATTTGTGAATTTTTTCCCATATTTATAAACCAATTTTCAGCTGAGATATGACTGTTTTCATTCATTCTGACTGGAAAATATTGAACACTACCATTTTCAGCCGCTAGATGGCACTCAAGTAGTATGGCATGTCATTGTATCATATAATGGGTAAAAGTGGCTATTAATGACAATCGGTTTGCCATAGACTGCCACCGTCGTCTGCCTAGAGCAACCGTCAAATCAGTTTCATTTTGCTGCTCCGCCCCAGCAAAATGCAGCTAATTTGACCACTGAAGTGCATTTATTAAGGAAAAGTTCAACTGAGACACACCTTTACTATAAAGTCAAACAAACACATAATTGTTTTAGGTGCTTATCTTGTCAAATTTTGAAGAAATGTGCAACGAGTCGCCCTCTGCACGTTCATGTTTCCGCGTATCGGCTTTTGAAAATGCAGCTGATTTGACCACTGAGGTGCATTTATTAAGAAAAAGTTAAACTGAGACACATATTTGATATAATTTCCAGCTAACAAATAATAGTTTTTAAGTGTTAATCTTGTCAAATTCTTGTTAAAGTCCCCCCCCCACCCCCCCGTGCATGCCCCCGCGGCCGCCATTTGGCAGCCAGTCAAGTTTTGGCACAACACCGGCCCACATTTCCAGAATGTCAGTGGTGACGTGTAACAAACGTGACGCGTCAACGATGACGCATAATAGATGTGACGTATTTATGGATTTTTCCACTTTTTATTAGACCTATTTGGACTGATGTGACTTATAGGGCGAAGTGACATTACAGCGGAAACTACGGTAGTTATCTCATCAAGCCAGTTAGACTCTTGTCCAAACTCAGAACATTCAAAAAGCGATCTACAACAACAGATAAAATCTTCACTATTTAAATCTTTTCAACAAAAACATAACTACAAAATGACTAGACTGCCCCTTTAACACAAATTGGTTCAAAAGTGTATGATTATTCTGTCGAACTCCCTCCAGTCAAATCAGTGAATTGGGGCATAGTGCCATGACTTTAATGTTGAATGTTGATTTTTACGGTAGATTTGGTCTGGGATTTAAAAGTTGCGTATGTTCCTACACCAATCAGACATGAACTGAATCTAATACAAAAGTATTATCAATTAGTAAAAAGCCTTGTTAGCCTTGAACGGACAAAGTTCTTGATTCATTTCTCTAACATCACGTGATGTCCTGCAGACAAAGCTCTGCTGTTTTTTAATGAGAATCATGACTGCAGAGAGGATCTCTGCCTCACTATCTGCAGCCACGCCTTCTTCCAGCATCCCATCTGAGCTAAATTTAGCTGCTGCAGGCAGGAAATGGTCACCATGTTAGCTGAAACCGATGCTCCCCACATCTCATTTCTGTTTGCTCTATAATTAACAAATATATTTACATTCATATAATCCTGTGTCCATGCAGCTGCTCTTTTACTCAGTGGGCTCTTATTTTCCAATAATATTGTGGTTGCTTAAGTCACACATTTCTGAATGTTAAAAGTGAGTGCCAGAATGGACTCAGTGTTGCTAAAGGAAAATGACCTTGTTCTTAGGTCAAATTCATTGGAGTCAAAATATTAAGATGTACTCCCTTTGATCCTTTGAATTAGCTGCATTTATGTGTTATACCATAGCAGCAGGGTGAGAATTTTACTTACTTTAAGAGCTAGAAAACTTTGGGATGATATCAAGAACACAAACTGGAATGTTAATAAGTTTTGGATTGTTTCTTACAAAGTTCTCGTATCGTACATGAGGAGATTTTCAGCTGTTCATCAGTGTTATAGTAGGCTAAAGGCCTCAGTAACATAAAAACGTAAGTTAATGTCTCAGCAGACTTTTTGATTCACGTTAAGATGTGTGAATTGGTTCTGTTAAACCAAAGTGAACTGAGGTACACAGCATAACTTTTCCTTCTGTACAATCATTGTGAGCTCTGGCTTTCCAGTAACTGGAGAATAGTCCTGCTGCTAATGCCCCCCCCCCCCCCCCACTCCCCTTACATGTAACACTGGTACTGCAGCAGGCCGATCACAGCTCTGCTCCTATCAAGATGATTTAAAAGAAAATGGACTTTTTCTTTATCTGCCACCAAATACAAAAGGGTTGTAGTGTTTTTGTCCTTATGTGTTCCTTTGCCTGTCATGGCCATTTGTTACACTCGTTTGACATTAACCAACTGAAAAATGCTGTAACTAATCAGTTTTGCAGATTTTGGACTCAGATTTAATTTGTTCGTAGCTGAGGGTAAATCATAACAAATGCTCTGAAACATCTCACAATATTGACCAAAACAACTGTCACTTCTCAACATGTGGTGATTTAAGTCTAAAAAGGCAGTGGGCGTTCCTACAAGAAACGTTAGCTCTTTAATTTCCTGACTCATGCTCAATAATCCAGGTAGAAAAATCCAACAAAGTTAAGTCAGGTCCTCTGGACGGTTTCTTTTTGTTGAAATGTTTCGTCTTTCATCCAAAGGACTTCATCAGTCCAAGGAGCCACAACAAACTCAGTC
This sequence comes from Nematolebias whitei, assembly GCF_014905685.2. NCBI lineage: Eukaryota > Metazoa > Chordata > Actinopteri > Cyprinodontiformes > Rivulidae > Nematolebias > Nematolebias whitei. Next base: position 14,145,982 of record NC_056504.1, read on the forward strand.
TTATAAATAGCACCTTCACATAGTGGGCCAATCAGTTTGATGATGATAAGATGGTTTCTGTTGTCCGCCCTCTCCCCCGCCGACTCATTTGAGGCAGTCATGGCCAAAATGGTTCAAAACACTATAGAGGGCAGACTATAGAAACCATCTGAGCACCATCAAACTGGTTGACCCACTATGTGAAAGGGCTCTTTATAAGACCGAGTTTGTTGTGGCTCCTTGGACTGATGAAGTCTTTTGGATGAAAGGCGAAACATTTCAACAAAAAGAAACCGTCTAGAGGACCTGACTTATCTTTGTTTGATAGCTTTTTAATTCTTAATGATGTTTTCCTTCTGGTCTGATTTTAAATTTATGTGGAATTCAGAAAAAAAAGTCCATCATGCTAAGATACCCATGTCCTGGTGGACTGATGATGTACTCCAGTCAAAGGGGAGCATAAGAAGGGTAATGATGACCCCTGTTGAACTTTGTACACCTCATCATGTCCTGCTGCTGTGAGGTGCGCAGGAGATGGTATGAGTCAGACTCTTTGGTCTCATGACTTTGACTCTGTTCCAAAGAGCAGACTTCAGAACACAGTTACTTTGTGGACAGTGGAGACTAAAACGGCTGACAATGCACTTTTAAAAATGGAAAATATCCCGAGGTTTTTTTGTCTGGGTTGCTTTCTCCTTTTACAATTAAATATTTAAAAATTTAAATGGTGTTTTTACATTTAATCCATTGTTTTATTATTTTCATCTTAGCTTTGACCTTTGAAAGCCTTTGTGTTTAATGTAATTATTGTTCTTGACCTTGTGTAACTACTGTCAGTGGATCAGTGGCCTTTTTACAGTCACTAATAAAATATAATCATAAAATGGCATTACATGGCCAAATACATTCCTAGTTATTCAAGCTCAGCATTCATTGTCATAACAAAATATCTAATTTGCAACGTTGCTGGGGGTCAGAATGACTGCAGAGCACAGATGAAACATAAGGTTGTATAAACACTCAAACTAAGTTTCAATGAATTGGCATGAATATATGTAGGTCACAATGCAATGAAAATGACTGATGCTGAGCATGTGCATTAGTAAGTGTAAAAAGGTCACACGCTTGAAAATTAAACGCACACACGTGAAATTTGTATTGAACCTGCTAAACCTGCAGAATCCCCCAGCAGAGGGTGCCATAAGGCTGGCGAATGAATAACTAGAATGAAGCAAAGATATAGGACTATTACATTTTCCTGTTAATCAATGATTTCACTGAGCATCATAAAAAGATCAGCAGTCAACATGTGTCTCTAAAAGCAGGATAATACTAAGCATTCTGATGTCATATTGGAACTTTTAACATAAAATATTTTGTAAAGGGCAGAAATAAATTACAGAAGGTTTCAGGGGGACTTTTTAAAAAAAAATTCTGGTGTTAAACTCAACTCCGATTCAACTAATGTCGTTTCATGATTTCCTCATAGGACACACAAACATTGATTTAAAAACAAAAACAAAACAAAAAAACGACCTCTTTCATAAATTACTTGTAGCTTTTTTTGGCATGTACAAACCGGATTCCAAAAAAGTTGGGACACTAAACAAATTGTGAATAAAAACTGAATGCAATGATGTGGAGATGGCAAATGTCAATATTTTATTCGTAATATAACATAGATGACAGATCAAAAGTTTAATCTGAGTAAATGTAACATTTTAAAGGAAAAATATGTTGATTCAAAATTTCACAATGTCAACAAATCCCAAAAAAGTTGGGACAAGTAGCAATAAGTGGCTGGAAAAAGGAAAATGAGCATATAACGAACAGCTGGAAGACCAATTAACACTAATTAGGTCAATTGACAACATGATTGGGTATAAAAAGAGCTTCTCAGAGTGTCAGTGTCTCTCAGAAGCCAAGATGGTAAGAGGATCACCAATTCTACCATTGTTGCGTAGAAAGATAGTGCAGCAATACCAGAATGGTGTTACCCAGCGTAAAATAGCAAAGACTTTTAAGTTATCATCATCAACCGTGCATAACATCATCAAAAGATTCAGAGAATCTGGAACAATCGCTGTGCGTAAGGGTCAAGGCCGTAAAACTCTACTGGATGCTCGTGATCTCCGGGCCCTTAAACGTCACTGCACCTCAAACAGGAATGCCACTGTCAAGGAAATAACAGAATGGGCTCAGGAATACTTCCAGAAAGCATTGTCAGTGAACACAATCCACCGTGCCATCCGCCGTTGCCAGCTGAAACTCTACAGTGCAAAGAAGAAGCCATTTCTAAGCAAGCTCCACAAGCTCCACAAGCTTGACCCTGCATTTTTCAACACGATAATGCCAGACCACATTCTGCAGCTATCACAACATCATGGCTACGTAAGAGAAGGATCCGGGCACTGAAATGACCAGCCTGCAGTCCAGATCTTTCACCTATAGAGAACATTTGGCGCATCATAAAGAGGAAGGTGCGACAAAGAAGGCCCAAGACAATTGAACAGTTAGAGGCCTATATTAGACATGAATGGGAGAGCATTCCTATTTCTAAACTTGAGAAACTGGTCTCCTCTGTCCCCAGACGTCTGAGTGTTGTAAGAAGAAGGGGGGGATGCCACACAGTGGTAAAAATGGACTTGTCCCAACTTTTTTGGGATTTGTTGACGCCATGAAATTTGGAAACAACAGATTTTTCCCTAAAAATGATACATTCTCTCAGTTTAAACTTTTGATCTGTGATTTGTGTTCTATTCTGAATAAAATATTAGATGTTGGCACCTCCATGTCATTGTATTCAGTTTTTATTCACAATTTGTTTAGTGTCCCAACTTTTTTGGAATCCTGTTTGTATTATTTATCAGTGCAGTGTACAGTTTCAGTTCTTACTGAGCTAGATATAATGGCTGCAAAAAAGGCAAACATTGTAGACATAAAAAAAATAGGGGAGCTATTTTTCCTAATGCTCAAAATGTTTAAAATCATTCTATCCATTTTTTAAAAATCTGTATTCCTTTATTATTTTGTTCATGTGTATAGCTGGCGCCCTCTGTGGGTCAGGATGGGAAACAGCCCATGTGGAAACAGATTACAACCAAACATGCTGATAACACTGATCGACCAACGAAGCCCCTCGTTCTTAAACTCCCACCGTCTGTACTGCTGTGCCATTGGCTGCTCAGAGCCACCTGTCAGATAAAATCAAGATGCCCTGCCCTGTAGCAGCTAGCATAGGAGGGTGGAAAAGGGACCGATCAATCACTGATATGGATGACTTCAGCAGAAAATGTAGTCTTCATAGATTCTGATCATGTGGAGAAAATATCACATATGATGTGTTTCCTTTTTCTGGTCAGACTGGAACATGAGCAGAGTCTTCCATAGAAGATAATTTGTAATGATTTACCAGATGTAGTTTTTGTAGAATGACTTTGTTTTTGCTACAAAGCTGTATTTAACTGTAGTCCTCTCTGATGCCTCACTCTCATCCAGATTGTGTCCTTTCACACTATCATTATTCAGAAGTTGAGAATATTCCCATTCCTTCCTTCAGAAGGTGGACTCGGTCAGTGGTGCTGTGTAATGTGCATGTGCAGCCATTTTGCTGATGCAGAAACAGCCCAGGATAAGCTGTCAATGTCAGCCTCCTCCTCATCAATAACAGAGTGACGTCAGCAGACTGCCCGTTTTCTTGGACTGCTTTTGCATCCTCTGCACCTCGTCACCCCTCTTCCACTCAACCACCCTCCCCTCCTCCTCTCCTTGAAGCCCCACCCTCTCCCTCTACCCACCTGACCCTCTGCAATCCAATTAGATGCACCAGTGGCTGAATGCACGAACGCGCTGTGACTACCAAGCACAAACTGCAGTCTCACTCTCCTCCTGCTGCTGCTGCTCCTGTTCCTCTGCCTTTTTTTCCTGCCGTCCGTCTCTCTTGCTCCTTCTGCATCATATCCACCCTCCCTCCACGCCCCTTCTCCTTACATTCAAGTTGTTTACTCCATCTCCTTCTTGCTCCCTCTGTCTCCTCCACTGCTTCCTCTCATCCTCTGTTGTCACTGCTGCTGCTCTGCCTGCCTCACCCTACATCCCTCCTTTCCAACTAAAGCTCCCTCCCTCCTCCTCCTGCTTTTGGAGATCTTCAGAGCTGCCTAGCGCACGCTTGCACATAGCATAACACACTTTCTCTGCTGTGTGGCTAAAACATGTCAACTGTTCTGGACCTGGAGCAGATTTCATGCACTGGGAATGAAGTGGTGAGTGGCAAATGGCTCTGACTCGACGCACTTGGTTGAGTCTTTGCAGCAAGGAGGTTCAGGGTTGTTTTGGCATGCAGTTTCTCCCAAAGGCAATCTGTTAGGTGCTGGGACCTTTCCTGGTTTTCTTGTTAGAGTTTCCACCCCCCCTCTCTGGGCATCTGCAGGAAGTAGGTGCTCTTTTTTTATTTTTATTTTTTGTACGTGCACCTACAGGTCACACAGTGCCCAAATGTGCAGTCTGTTCAACCTAAACTTATCCAGGGGTGTGGTGCATGTTTAATGTAACATGAAATATGCACATGTGTTGTGTACAAGTGCCTGTAGCCGTGTGTCTTAGGGTACATTTTCCTGGCGCTGTAACTGTCTGTATTTTGCCCAGTGATTAGTAAATGTGCATTTGTGTTCTTTTATTTAGCTCAGTGTAAACCGGCAGGGAGGCAGGTCACTCCTAGTGCATGCTGAGGCAACAACACATCAAAAACCACTGTGCTGGCTGTTTTTTCTCCCTGCAGAGACCTTGAGTTTGTAGTTTCACCTCACTGCTTGTATGGCACACATTTATCATGTGTGTACTGCAGATTGAAGGGCTGTGTTGTTGTCAGAGATGAGGTGATAGCGCTGGAGAATATACACTGAGCGTGCACATGTTTATGCAAGTCATTTACTGACTGCTTGGCACTTCTGTCCCGTGACTGATGCAGGGCAAGGAGAGAAGGAAAGGTGGTATTAATATCATGCAGGTAAAAGTAGACTGTGCGTTCCACATTTTTCATCACTCTTTTTGCACCAGGAAACATCCTCAATGTCATATCTTAAGGCACAGACTCTTTTTTTTTTTTTTTTTTGGCGTATGTCATGAGTATGAATGTTGCCCTCCTTTAAACTGTTCTTCTGTTGAGACAAGCTACATGACCCCATGTGTGTTTTCATCTCATGCCTCAAATCTATTTGTGCATTTGTCCACAAAAGAAATCAGACTCATGGATCAATACAGCACATGGACATAAAGAAGACTTGTCTCCTCTCATTATCTTCTGCCTTTATTTGCTTTAGGATTTTGTAAAATGAAGTCTCCCATCTTTTCTCTGCTGCCGTCTTCACGCTCTGATTCCTCTCATTCACTTCCAGACTTTCTATCCCTTGGTCCCATCTCTGTTCAGTTTCCTCTCGTGAATGTTCTCATTTCATATCACAGTTGGGGTGCATGCCCTCGTGCCTTTTCACAATGCGATGCACAATTGCTCTCACACACACATAAACACACACACACATGACACAAAGCAAAGTGTTTATATCTTGATTTTGTAGCGTGTCCTTGAGTGTGCCCTTGTCTGAAAAAGAAAATTCTGCAGCAACATAGGCGCAGAACATTCCTCTGGTTCTGTGTAACAGGTTGTTTTGTCACCCCAGCAGACCATTTTATTGTCTGTGAAAGAGCTCCATATGAGTGCAAATCTTCTTGTCTGCCAGAGTTGGGTCTCTGAAAGAGCAATAATATTCAGTAGCACTTAACTTGCCACACATTCCTGCTTGTGATATGTACTTGATTCTTGTGACAAGCTAATCTGTGTACAACTCCCATTCAAGTGAAAACATCTCATTCTGGTGCGTTCAGGGTGAGCAGCTTTCCTCTCATGTTGCCATGTCCTTTATAGACTGCCAATACAAATAATCACTGCCACCATGTCATCTGGATTTAGCCTTAATTTAATCTGAAGAGCTTGTGCCACTTGTCTGTCACATGAAACAGCAGGAAACAGGTGTACCATCAAAATCACACTCTTTCGTAACATGTTATATAATGTGCATGTGCTTGCTGTTTTTATTATTGATGACCAACTGGCCTGAGATGAGGTGCACTGGAGGGCCCCACCCACTGGTCTGTACAGGTCACACACACAGATGTGTAAGAGTATGCCCACTGCTGTCTGCAGCACTCAATCATCATGACCAAGGAAAGTTGTGTGGTTGTTTGAAAAAATTATGATTCTTTGAGAGGTTTGGAAACTGTCACATTGTGTAGTTCATGTGTGATTTTTACTCATTTGTTTATTTATTTTTATTATCTTTTTTTGCTACTTCCAAACATTTCACTAATTTCCATGAACAGTACAAGATTTAGCTTGCTTTTGCTACACTATAATCCATAATTTTACAGCACTGGAATATTTGAAATTTTTTGCTCATTAATCTGATGATTGACATTTTTACTCTTAAGCCATTTCCTTTGCAGCAATACAGTCTGAGACGTACGAATGTAGAGCTTCTGTGGAGAAATTCTAATTGTCAAGTGATGGAATGAAGAATGCTGGTGTGCTCTCTTTGAATTTTAATGGGTCTTTGCAAACACATTCAGCTAAAACGAACGATGCTGGCATTCTCACAGAGTCACACTGGGAAGCAGTTTCAGAGTTTTTAACAGTTGTCTTTTTCCACATTTAAAGAGTTTAGCGCTTTGTTTCTTCAAAGGCTCAGGACACAAAAGGTGCATATTTCATAAACCTCAGATGAAGGGTTGGTGTTTTGGAATGTTTGTCTCTGGGCCAGAAGAACAATGACATTCTTTCTGACCCTCTCTGTACTTGATCATCATCCTCAAAGCAAAGATGGCATCTGTGGTGCTCTTTCTCAGCATGAAGCCATGTTGCTGCTCACAACTAGTCACCTCTCGTCCAAGTCTAACTTCCACAACTCTCTCCCAGATCTTCATTGTGTGACTCATCAACTTATTAAAAATGGGCACCAGCACACTTCTTCTCCATTCCTCAGGCATTTTCTCACCCTCAAATATGCCATTGAATATTTGAGTCAAAAACCTCACTGCCATGTCTCCAAGACATTTCCAAACCTCCACTGGTCTTACTCATCAGGTCTTACTGCCTTATCCTTCTTCATTCTTTTCAGAGATTCCCAAACTTCACCCTCACTAATCTTTCCCACTTCCTGGTCCACAGCTTTTATGACCTCTTTAACAAGCCTAACCTGTTGCACATTATTTCCAGCCTGATCCCTCTGTCTCACCAATTGGTACAAGTCCTTCTCGTCCACTTTAGTGTCCAGCCTCCCATACAACTCTTCATATGTTGTCTGCTTTGCCTTAGCTACCTCCCTCTTTGCTCTACATTGCATCTCCTTATATTTCTGTCTCTCTTCAGTCCTCTCACTGTCATATTTCTTCTTGACTAAACTCTTTCTGTAAATATCTTCCTGCACTTCACTATTTCACCACCAGGTTTCTTTATCATCCATTCTCTGTCCAGATAACACACCCAAGTACCGTCCTACCTGTCTCTCTAATTACTGTTTTTGTAGTAGCCCAGTCACCTGGAAGCTCTTTCTTAAGCCTCCTGTATAGCTGCACGTACTTCAGTCCGCGTAAGTCCACGCGTACCAGATTAGAGTCTAAGCGGACGCCCGCAGGGCATGTCCATGCAAAGCTCAATTTTTACAACCGCGTACTCTGTCGCACAATAAACTGCCCGGCGACGGACTGTTTTGTATGCAACACCAATGTATTAAATTCCCCTTCTTCATCCCTGATCTGGTTTAATGGTCTTTTCTTTTGTTTTTTTGCCAAGAGCCAAGCGATCTCTTCCTCCTCGTCCGTTGACGCCATGACTGAAATTGTGAGCAATGAAGGAATTTGTCATAAGCAAATTAAAATCAGGTCCAGCGTGGCTGTGGGAAGGTTTTCCTTGTGGGCTGGTTTGATGTGTGAGCTGCAGGGCCAGCACTCCCTGTTTATTTTTTTATTATTATTATTATTAAGAACTCTTTATTAACAACATATTAACACAGAAAACCGCTGAGGCTTTCTGCCTGCTCTCTTTTATTTTATTTTTTTTTGCGACCTGTCAATCAATCCAGTAGGCCTGTCGGCAAATGACCAATCGGCGACCTCAGTTTCTCCCGAAGGTAAACGCCCCTTGTCTGTGGATCTGACAGCAGCCGATTTTGGTGAACGGTCGAGTATGAAGTCTCAACTGTCTGCGGACGGTGCGCACAGTTGACAGGACGCGCGAGTATACTGGAGATTTTACTCCTCACAACATTCTTCTTTCTTCAGCTTCCACCATTTGTTCTTCTTCTCTGATTTGACTATTTTTGTCTCCTTTACAACAACACTCATTCTACACAAAACCATCCGATGATGTCTGGCCACGCTCTCCACTGCCACAAACTTACAGTTCCACATCTCCCTCACGTTTCCTCTTCTACACAGAATGTAGTCGACCTGTGTACTCCTTCCTACACTCTTATAAGTCACTCTGTTCTTCTCCTTTGGAAACAAGTGTCGACTACAGACATTTCCATTCACTTGGCAAAATCCACCACCATCTGTCCTTCCTGGTTTCTTTCTTTGACACCAACCTTACCCATCATTTCCGCATCCCCTCTGTTTCCTTCACAAACATGTCCATTCAAATCTACTCCGATCACCACTCTCTCCTCCCTGGGAATCCTCTCTAACTTCATCATACCCTTCCAAAATTTCTCTTTCTCCTCTGCATCACATCCAACCTGTGGAGCATAACCACTGTCAACATTTAGCATCAGACCTTCTACTTCTACCTTCATGCACCTCACCCTATCTTATCACCCTGTTCTTTTCCCCTCTACTACATTATTTGCCAACTTCTCCTTCAGGACCACCTCTACTCCATTTTTCTTTCTATCCACACCTTGTTAAAACAATTTAAACACTGTACCTGTGCTAAGAGCCTTGCAGCCCTTCCATTTGGTCTCTTGGACTCAAAATACATCTACATTCTTTCTCTACACCTTTGCCTGTCATTGTCCACACATTTAAAGTTGCAACCCTCAGTCCTACATTCTTCACTTTCCTCTTCTCCCTCTGTCTCCTGACACGTTTCCCTCTTCGTGGTCTTCGACTAACAGCAGCACAATTTCCGCCGGCACCCGGTTTGTCAACAGCACTGGTAGCAGTCATTGACCGATCCGGTATGATGTTTCTTAGATGAACTCTCGTTATAATTTTGGCAAAGGTGTTTTACGTCAGATGCCCTTCCCGACACAACCCTCAACATTTACTCGTGCTTGGGACCGGCACAAGAGATACACTGGCTTGTGCTACCTAGTGGTTGGTTTAACAAAAAGTCACCACTGAACAAACTGTAGTTTATTAATTTTACAATCATCATAAATTATTAATTTTTTACATGATTTAAATTATATTCATATCAGCTGTGTAAACAATTTCTTTACCACAAGATGTGCATGTTGTTTCTTTAAATTGTTTTAAAATCATAAATTCTAAAATTTGACACAAACCTTTATCTGGTCTCCCCTTCTCTTTACACACCTTAGGTCTTGTTCCTCTGCTCCTAAACTATTTTTCTTCTTTTTGCTTGCAGGAGCATGACATCGAGACTCTACATGGTGTCCTCCATGTGACGATGAGAGGCGTTCCCAAGGGCAACAGACCCGTCATCCTCACCTATCACGACATCGGCCTCAACCGTGAGTCAGACAGGAACGTGTCCAACAGCGCACAACAGTCTCAAACACCAGACTTTTTTTTGTTTTTTACTTCTACCATCCAAATTCTCAAGATCCTTGGAGATTTAAACTTCAAGGGTCTGTTTCACAAAAGTAGAACTGATTAATCCAAAAGTCTAGCTGAAATGGAGCAGCTAAATCAAGCCAGCTTAAAGTAATGCTGCTGAGTGCACCACCGCTGTCTTCAAAAGACCATGAGGTCGATGATAGATTATCTGATGCTAATTTAAAAAGGTTTTTTTTTTTTTTATGAGCCATAGATAATGATGGATATTGTGAACAAATAAGTGAACTGAGTTCTTTAAAGCAGAACTGACATCTATTCTTCCAACAAAGTTAAGTCAGGTTCCTCTAGTCTGGACAGTTTGTTTTTATTGAAACGTTTCGTCTTTAATCCAAAAGACTTCATCGGTCCAAGGAGCCACAACAAAATCAGTCTTATAAATAGCACCTTACATTGTGGGCCAAACAGTTTGAACATCTATTCTTTTTTTTTAACTAATACTTTTTTACAGCAGTGAAAACATTACTGCAGTGTGAGGGCTGTGTTTCAGAGGTTAAACCATTACACTTGTACTATGAATGTAATGGATGGGTTTGGGAGGGGATACCTTAAATTGCATTTCTACTCTCTAGCATCAGTTAAGTATTTAACTTGTTAAAATATTTTTTATTGCCTTGTGAATCATGGAGAGAAAATCAGAAACTGCTAACACTGAACTGTACCTGATAAAAGTTTGGCAGTGGTCTCTATAAATATTTTAAAGATGAATCTTTTTATTAGATTAATTTTCTTAAGTAACATGTACACTTTCAACTCAAATTTATATCTGAATTTAAGTTGCTTGCTTTCTAAAACAACTACGTTGTATAGACTTAAATGTCTAAGCTATTTTTACCTACTGTGACAAAAACGTATGTCTTTATAAAAGGACTGACCTCTGTTTCACATCCCAACTTTTATCTTGTAGAAAATGTTCATTTTTTTTCTTCATTGGCTCAGTTCAGGTAAATCACATTACATTTTAATTTGTGAATTTAGTAATAATATCTTAAGGATACATACTTAATAACGAAGCAAAATTGGATGAAATACAAAGTGTTAGATAATTATTACATTTTTCTAACAGGGTGACTCCTGACTGGGTCATGAAAACAAACTGCAGGGTTATCTAAACCTGGCTTAGTTAATCTTCAGACCAAGCTAACTTCACAGAATGTATCTCCATGGTAAATTATATGTTGGGATAACCAGGAACTCCCAGCTTAATCTCTTAATGTATCCAGGGTTTGTGCAGCAGCCCTCTAGCACGCTCATGTTTGTACCCCCGTGTTTTTAGACAAGTCCTGCTTCAACACCCTGTTCAACTATGAGGACATGCAGGAGATCACCCAGCACTTTGCTGTGGTTCACGTGGACGCTCCCGGTCAGCAGGAGGGGGCTCCTCCATTCCCCACAGGGTGAGCAGCGCAGAGCTTGTCCATGTGCTGAGAAACGGGAGCAGATTTATTTCTGAGTTCGTTAGCTAATGGAAACATTTCAGTTACTCAGTATGTTATTGAACTTCTTTGACTATTTCAATTTATGATGAACTCAGTTCCTGCAGTTAGTCTCTCAGCTCACATGGGTTCACATCTGTGTCCAGGTACCGTTACCCAACCATGGACGAGCTGGCCGAAATGCTGCCCTCTGTGATGACTCAGCTGAAGTGAGTGTAACCCCCCCCCCACACACACACACACACACACACACATTGGTAGCTGCTTTGATGTGATGAAAGAGCTTTGATAATTCATCTTCAGTGCCACAGTAACTGCTCATTTTGCCTCTTTAGGGTGACCAGCGTAATCGGCATTGGTGTGGGAGCCGGAGCCTACATCCTTACCCGCTTTGCTGTGAGCCCCCAACAGCTCATTATCTATCATTTCATTTGTTTTGGTCTTTTTGACCCACGCCGTGTCTCGCCTGCAATAATTAAAGGATTTAGACCCTATGGCTTGTTATAAAGCCTCCCATTATACTCGCACAGCATCAAGTTGCTCTGCAGCCTCTCTGTCGTTCACTCCATGATGAATCACCTTGAAGTTTCCCTCCTTTTTTGGTTGCGTTTGTCTTGTTTCTTAGTGGAGCTAAAACAGTTACAATCTCATAGAAAGCTCTGGACGTGGCAGAGAGAAGAGATTAATAATAAAACGAGAGGAGTGCATATGAAAAAATAGCAACAGTGGCCTCTCTGAGGATTTGCTGCTCTTCTTTATAACTAATGTGGAAAAATTGATTCTGAAGTTTATTTGTTTTAACAGCTTAGGAAATAAATGAGTTTGTCTGCGATAGACTGAGAGCAAAGAGTGCTGCACTGCGTTTGTATCGAGCTGTAAGCAGCATCCGCAGCGCTCCTTCACCACTCAGAGAGATGGATGTTTTATTTCCCCAGACATCCTTTTTCTGCCTTCAGGCAATTTCAGAGCCACACCCTTAATCCAGAAGCCTTCAACTCCACCTCCAATCCTTCGTGTCCTCATTTAAACCAACAGAGAAACTTCACTTTTAATACGTTTTATCTGTAGGTTTGTCCTGTTAAGTGAAACGCACAGAGATACGGCCTTAAGGAAACAAGCTTTTTAATGTCTACTTCTAAATTATCACAATTTTTGTCCACTTGCTAAGATGAACTCACTTAGAAGGATTGTTTTATATGAAAGCTCATTTGTTCTCTTAAAACTATAACCCACCCCAGCATCTTACACAGACGCCCTTACCTGTTAAATTATTAAACTTCTTTCCTTTTACTGACGTCCATTTTGTCTCCTAGCTGAAAAACCCCAGCCTTGTGGAGGGACTGGTATTGATCAACGTCGACCCGTGCGCTGAAGGCTGGATTGACTGGGCTGCATCAAAGGTCAGGATTAAAACTTCACTGTAGACCTGGAAAACTATTGTAACCAAAACCACACCCGTGACTTTTCTCTCAACATGTCAGGAGTAAATGTGTTTGTCCAATGTGGCTTTTCAAAATGTTCTGATTCCCTGAACATGACGTTACTGCCATTAACAAGTTAAGAATATAAAAATGTTGCCTGCTTCACAGTATGTTCTTTTAATTAAACTTAACACAAAAAGGACTATAACTCTGTCAGTTTTACTGATATTGAGCTATAACTGCATCACGCTGCAGCTCGACCACACACACACACCTGTTCAAAAATAACTTTAGGGAGGTGCTGTGTGTCACTTCCCTGAGAAATGGGCAACATTTTTCCATTAGTTCTGGATGCCACTTAATTTCGTCTGTCTCCTTCATGTCACTGTTAATGATTTTATTGCTCAAAGGTGACAATGATTCAGCTTCATTTTTTTCATGGGTGCAGTTAAGAAAACACTGCTTTACTTCCCACTGAGTGTGTGCGTGAGTCCTGAATATGTGTGTGTCCAGCTGACCAGCTGCATCCTGCATGTGGACTCAGCACTGGCTCTGGAAAAATGCTGGCACAAAAACACTCAAAAATAGTATTGACTGCACAAACTAAATGTTTTCATTAGATGGGTCGTAGCAAAAGAATTGAGCACAGCTCACCGCTCCATAGAAATAAAAATAAGTCTCCAAATCACATTGCCTTTCCTGCATACCACATAGATGAATGAAAAATGTTTATTTAGCTGCACTTCTTCAGCAGAGCTCAAACGCACACACTGCAGACTTTACTCCATGTCGTTGTCTCATGCAGCTGAATGTTAAAATATATTTACTGACCAGTAAACTAACTGCAGATGCACAAACTTTTTCTAGTGAAACATGAACATCATGATAAAAAGTAGCATCTAGTTACTGTATGTGACAAATTGTGGCAATATAATAAAAAAAGAAAGAAGAAATAAATATGTAAAGGATCTTGTATTAACTAAAATTTGAAAGGGTGTGTTTCTGTTTTACTCTGACTTCTTTTGTGTAAATTCATTTGTGCAGTAGGATGGAGCTTTTTATTTTAGATACACAATGACAGAAAAAAGGAAGTGAAAACTGCTGCCAGAACAACTTGTTCCTTGATGGGATATTTTGGCCATTTTATTGTGGGATTCTGTGTAAAATTTGTAAGCCATTAAAATATCACATGTAAATGTATCTTTGAATGAACTCGGTTTAGAGAAACGGAGTTAAATTCTGACCAAACTGAAGAGCAAATGACTCGTCCAAACACCGCCATGATCAGAGTGGGTTGATAAGGTCTTTAAACAACTTCTTTCTCCAAAATTTCACAGCAGTTCATGCAAATGCTCTTTAATGAATATTTACATTGTGATTTTTTTTTTTTGTCGTTTATTTACTTGAAATATTGTGGTTATTTACAGTTGAAACCAGAAGTTTACATACACTATTTAAAAAGACATGCATTTTTTTCATACTTTCTGACATTAAATCAGAATAAACTTTTCCCATTTTAGGTCAATTAGAATTATCTAACATTTTTCTAGTTGTGAAATGCCAGAGTGAGAATTTAAGGCAATTTTTATTACTTTCTTCAAAGTCAAAAGTTTAAATACACTTCATTAGTATTTGGTACCTTGGCCCTTGTATGACTTGGGTCAAACGTTTTGGATCTCCTTCCACAAACTTCTAACAGTAGTTGGCAGGAACTTTGTTCCATTCCTCCTTATAGAACTGGTGGAACTGGGCCATGTTTGGAGGCTGTTTTGCTCACACATGCCTTTTCAGCTTTGCACATAAATTTTCGATAGGATTGAGATCAGGGTTTTGTGATGGCCACTCCAAAACATTGACTTTGTTCTCCTTGAGTCACCAGTTTGGCAGTACGCTTCGGCTCATTGTCCATTTGAAGACCCATTTGCGCCCAAGCTTTAACTTCCTGGCTGATGTCTTGCTCTTTCCTCATGATGCCATCTACGTACACCAGTCCCTCCTGCAGCAAAACAACCCCACAACATAATGCTGCCACCCCCGTGTTTCATAGTTGGGATGGTGTTTTCAGGCTTTTTCCTTCAAATGTAACAAGGGTCATTATGGCCAAACAGTTCAGTTTTAGTTTCGTCAGACCACAGGACATGTCTCCAAAAGTTAAGGACTTTGTCCCTGTGTCCATTTGCAAACATTAATCTGTCTTTTTTATATTTCTTTTGAAGTAATGGCTTCTTGCTGGTGGAGTGGCCTTTCAGACTATGTCGATACAGTTTCACTGTGGATAATGACACACTCTTACCAGCTTCAGGCAGCATCTTCACCAGGTCTTTTCTTTTCTTCTTGGGTTGATCTGCACATTTCGGACCAAAGCACATTCATCTGTGGGACACAGAACCCGTCTCCTTCCTGAACGGTATGATGGCTGGACATTCCCATCTTGTTTGTACTTGAGTATAATTGTTTGTACAGATGAACGAGGCACCTTCAGGCATCTGGAAGGATGAACCAGACTTGTGCAAGTCCACAATTCTCTTCCTGAAATGTTGGCTGATTTCTTTTGACTTTCCCATGATGTTACACAAGGAAGAAGTGTTTCAGGTGTTCCTTAAATTACATCCACAGGTGTGTCTCTAATTAACTCAGATGTTATCCATAAACCGATCAGAAGCTTCCTAAGACTTGACATCAAATGTTCCAAATTGTTTAAAGGCATGGTAATATTCGTGTATTTAAACTTTTGACTTTGAATAAAGTAATAACAGTTGCCTTAAAAAATTCTCACACTCATTATTCTGGCATTTCGCAAATAGAAAAAAATTTGGTAATACTAATTGACTTAATGGGAAAAGTTTATTCTGATTTCACGTCGATGCAAAAACAATGCATGTGTGTCTTTTTAACTAGTGTATGTAAACCTATGGTATTAACTGTACAAGCACAAATGGCAGGGGCAGCAGCTGCTAGCTATAGCACTTTTATTTATTATTTATTAACCTTTTATTTAACCAGGTAAATCCCATTACTTCCCAATCTGCTCCTCAGATAAATAATGTAAAATTATTATTTTTAAATATGAATGTTTCTGTTCAGTGCCCTGAGACGACTTCTGTTTTGACTTGGTGCTAAATAAATAAACTGAACTGAACTGAGATCACAGATCTCTTTAGCAAGGGAGACCTGGGCCTGAAGGCAGCCCAACATGCCCGTTTTTGGTCTGTGGGAGGAAACTGGAGTACCTGGAGAAAACCCACGCATGCACGAGAAGAACATGCAAACTCCACACAGAAAGACCCCAGGTCCAATCGGGGATTGAACCCACGACATTCTTGCTGTGAAGCAACAGTGCTAACCACTGAGCCGTTGTGCTGCCAACTTTTAGTGTGGCCTTAAGACTGAGCAGATTATCATCATAAATTATTATTATTATTATTATTATTATTATTATTATTATTATTATTATTATTATTATTATTAATTTTCGTTATCATCATAGTTCAGCTAAAATAACCGTGTAATAGAAAAGGGAATGTGGTGTACAGGTTTAAATAATAGTGTCTGCATAGTGAAGCCTTCAGTAGATCATACCAGACCCACGTTCACCTTGCAGATTGTAACATCTTCAAACAGCTTTGATGTAAATATT
Source organism: Nematolebias whitei (assembly GCF_014905685.2). Classification (NCBI taxonomy): domain Eukaryota; kingdom Metazoa; phylum Chordata; class Actinopteri; order Cyprinodontiformes; family Rivulidae; genus Nematolebias; species Nematolebias whitei. Next base: position 14,162,304 of record NC_056504.1, read on the forward strand.
TAAAGTGGTTCCTGTAAACACTTTTAAACAGTTATGTTGCTGCCAGATTCATACTGCAGTTATTTTGTCAGAGATAATGAAATTCCTGATGGTGGTGCCCCAGGCTGCCCTGGAAGTGCTGCAGCTGCTTCTGCTGATGATATTTGTGCTTGTTAATAACTGTAGTATTTCATGTAAATACTGTGTAATTTGACAGGGGTGTAAAGGTTTATAAAATAATGTTTTCATGAACCTCGTGAAAACATTGGATTGGAGTTGTTTTAAGGCGACATCAGCCCACTTTGGTCCAGCCTTTAGCTCGTCTGTTCTGTTGGATGTAAGCTCCACTGAGGTTGTTCAGAGTTATCTTCATCAGGTAAGATATTCAATGTTCATAACTTTTACACAGAACCCCACTTCAAAATGCCTCTTTAACACTTCCCTAAGTTAAATGTAGCTTCTTTGATTACACAAGCAAAGCTTAAAAAGTGTAAGCCCCAGTCATGAAGTTAGTCTCTTCTTGTTTGTGTGTCCTCTGATGTGCAGCTGTCTGGGTGGACCAGTAACTTGGTGGACATCGTCATGGCCCACCACTTCAGCACCGTGAGTACTCGCCCTTTTTCTTGGTGCTGCCGACCCTTTTTTTTAAAGTGAGATAGCGGCTGAACCCCAGAAGGCTTTTCTTGATTTCCCTTGGTATCTCTCATCCCTCCGTCTTATTACAGCTAATTGTTTCTCCCTGTCCTTCAGAATATCTAGACTAGTAGATTGGGCCATGTTGAACACAGTACCATAAAGATGCTGCTTGTCTGGATCAGTAGTGCTAACTGAAACCTCCTTTAGCAGTTCATACATGACTTCCTGAAATCTATCATTTATCTAACATGTCGATCAGATTGATATTTTATTTAGATCAGTTCAACTCTTGTCTGTTCTTCAGGATGAGCTGACAGAGAACCAGGAGCTGATCCAGACCTACCGCCTCCACATCGCCCAAGACATCAACCAGAACAACCTGGCACAGTTTTGCAGCTCATACCAATAGTGAGAAGCAGCAGTATTTTTATGGGGGGGTCGGGGGTTAAGCAGAAAGTGAAATTTCTTTCCGTTTTTTATGAATTGTTGACAACTTTCATACCGCTCAGGTGTTTCCAGTACCTTATTTTCCAGCGTGTAAGTTGTTCCGGAGTATAAGTAGCATCAGTCAAAAAAAGCATGAAGAGGCAAAAAACGTTTATAATTCGCATTTATTATGTATTTACTGAATGGTCAAAATGGCTTCATTTTGCCTGGACGGCGCCGTCCGTCCGTCCATCCATCCATCCATCTATCCATCCATCGTGGTAAAAGCTGCGAGCTCTCCAGCGTTCCTCTGTCTGCACCTGCTGAGTGAAGCGAGCGTGCCCGGGAGGACTCGCTGTTGCAGTTCTTAGAAATTGAACAAGATTAACACTGAAAAACAATCATTATTTGCTTGACATTGTAGCAAAGGTGTGTCTGAGTTTAACTTTTCTTTAAAAAATGCACTTTAATGGTCAAAACAGCTTCATTTTGCCTGAGTGGTGCGGCGCCATCCATCCATCTATTGTGGCCGGAGCAGCTAGCTCTCCAGCGTTCCTCCGCCTGCACCAGCTGAGTGAAGCGAGCGGGCACAGGAGGACTCGTTGTTGCAGTTCTTCGAAATTTAAAGCATCAGTCAAAAATTGCGTTATGAATATGGAAAAAAAAAAAAACGTATAAGTCACTTCAGCGTATGTCGCAGTACTGACAAATCTATGCAAAAAGACTGCGACCTATACGCCAGAAAATATGGTACTTGGATTAGGCCAAATCTAATTTCACAGCTAAAGCTGATGCTGAATTAGTGTTTTTGTCAAGTTACCAGATTTTTTGATCAACTGTCACTGTTTTAGTTTCATTGACAGAATATTCTTTTGTCACCAGCCGTCGAGACCTTGACATCGAGAGGCCCATCGTTGGTCAAAATGAGGACATTGTTAACACACTCACGTAGGTTCTGAGACCAGGATGATACGAACACCTTGTGCATTTTCTTCTTGGTTGCTTGCTGTGACATATTGTTGTTTACCTGTCGTCTTCTCCAGATGCCATGCCCTGCTGGTGGTCGGTGACACTTCACCTGCCGTTGAGGCTGTGGTGAGTTTACACTACATCAGTCACAGAAAATCCTCCAAAAATCATGTGTGACCCACAAAGGTAATTTATTTAACTTTTTTTATTATTGTCTCTTTTCTGTTTCAGGTGGAGTGCAACTCCAGATTAAACCCCACCAAGACTACTTTGCTAAAGGTGAAAAACTCCACACTTGCTTCAGATGAATCATGCTCATATTTTGACCATCATAATAGTAAACTCTATAATATTCCTTTTAGATGGCGGATTGTGGAGGTTTGCCTCAAGTCGTGCAGGTTGGTTTTCCCACTTTTGAAAATGCATATGTTAAGCTATTTTTTGTGTAAATTTATTGACGCGTTTTTCTGTTCTTGCAGCCTGGGAAGCTTGCTGAGGCATTCAAGTACTTTGTTCAGGGCATGGGATATAGTAAGTAAACATCTGTGTGGTTTATGTGGTTACGATCTAAAAACGTTTAAATATAGATTAACTCTGGTTTAAACAAGCTGACAAAGCGACCACTCAGCCTTGAGCCGCTCTGGGATGACGTTTTTGTGGTCCAGGTTGGTCTTTGTTCTTCTCTGAGTTTCCTGTTGACGTGAGTGCAATTACAAAAGATACTGAAACCAGGGTTGTTTTCACTGGGATCTGTTGCTGAACACCCCAAGCTGATGGGAGGGTTTGGACTGTGGCCACTTGTGCATGAAAAGGAATGTTTTTTTTCTAAGCCTGGTCATGGCGAGCAGCCTTTGGGGACCCAGTTAACTCTAACAGCATTTCCTCTGTGCTCTTTGCAGCGTGTGGTACTCACAGCTCGCAGTAGGTGAGACAAAGGGCTTATAGCATGACTGAAATGACAGTGATACTCGATGTGCTGAACAGCGGTTTTCTTCCTGTTCAGTATTAGAGTGGGCGTTAAAAATTGCTCTTTTGTGGTTCCTGGTGTGCTTTTCTTTTCTATCAGAACTGTTTACTGTGCGCTCCGTTTTAAAGAAGACTTGAGCTGCATAGTTAAACAGGCCTCCAGGTTTCGCAGCCATTCATTTAAAAAGAATGAAAACTGAACAATTTGACTGAACCATGGATGAGTAGCATCATGATTGTAGATGTGCTTGCCTCACTCACACAGATAACATTTATCCATGTGTGAATTTCTTTAATGCCACTTCTCTGTTGCTCTCAAACCCTTCGCTGCAGGAGGCACCTTAGGGTGGAGCTGGACTGCTTTAAAGGCCAGCAAGCTCCCCTGTAGAGCAAATGCCACTGCAGGATTAGAGCAGATTAAAAAGGTGTTTTCATGCAGAAAAGTGAGGAAAATAAAACTTAACACCTCAACATGCTCATGAAAGCTGTTTTTCTCTTATTAAACTGTTTCTACCGTAGGCACTTTCACAAAACTCTTTACGCCAGGACTTGGGCCCAGTTTACACAACACTGTTTTTAGGTGAAATCAGAACTTTTCTGTTGCTTTGCTTCTGTTTCTGTACACAACAACAGGAATTGGATTTTCTGATGCCAAAACTTTAAATACGTCTCAAGAGTGAAAGTATTTTTCAAAACTCCCTGCCTCGTTTCACAGATAAACACAACTGACCTGGAAGTGCGAGTGTTGGCACATGCACACTACGGTCACAGTCAGTCAATAGTTACTCTGCACATGTGCATTAGATGGGACCCTGAGTACATAATTTCATTCCACCTCATGTACCACATGTGATATGAGTGACGATAAACTCGACTTGAACTTGATCAACAACAGTAACAGAGAATGAGTCCTGTTTGTGCTGATCACTGTTTTTATTTATCAGAGCTTCTGACACGAAACGTTTGGGCCACATCATCCATCAGCGGACACATTTCTCACATTATACAAAAACTGTGCAGGTCTTTAAGACGAAGAAGGATGACTAAAATACACTGTTGAAGTGTCTAAAATGCTAAAACCACATCACTAGCTCAGTACCTAGCGTAAAAGCTACAGTGGATTCAATGATTTTGCAGCCTCAAGTAAACGGCAACGCAATCACATTGTAATGTTTTTACAATCAACACCTGGAAATTCATATCAGGAGAGCATTCACATTTAAACAGGATGTAGACGCCATCTTGCTGCCTTGGAGTGATTACTGGATGGACCAAGCTGACAAGGGGGGTTGAAGCTAACCCACTCTTAATGCACTTTTCCACAAAAAGTGAGGTAGTAATAGAGCTGAAACAGCTCATGTGTGGAAAGGTAAGATAGCTTTTAGATTTACTAATGTGATGAAGTGACAACAACAATTATTCTACTGTAGATCAACGATGACCCTCAGAAACTTTGTATCTAGTAAAAACGTTAACCACAAAGAGGATCTTTAAACTGAGTTAATTAGTCTTGTTTTTAAAACGATAAGCGGGAAACGTAGTTATACTTTTAATCATCAACCTGGCTAAGTTCTGCTCCACACCTCTTGTGGTTTCACAATGCACTTTTTGCAGAAATGTTTTGTGAAGTGGGAAGTGGGTCAAAGGGATTAAACAAAATAGTTTGCATACATGAAATGATTTGACCTTCACACGTCTCTCCCTCTCTCCTGTTTTTCCTCTTAAATCGTTGCCTGCAGTTCCCTACGTTCTTCTCAGTCACCTGAGCAACGAATCAGGTACCAGACTGTGGAGCAGCTGTCTGACCAGGAGGCTTTGAACCAAAATGGCCTCCTAACACTACAGAGAATGAATGTCAATGTTTGCAGAAGGTTCTCTGTTTGATGTTTCCACCAGCATCTCAGGGTGTTGAAACACTTAACTGTTGCTCAGTCAGGTCCATTTTTCAAACATTCATTTCTCTGTAGGAGCTTCGTTTCCTCAGTTAGCATGTCTGAATCTGCTGCATGACCTGCTGCTGCTGCTGATATTCTGTTTTGCTTGTGTGTGTTTTTGGTTGTTTTTTTTTCCCCCAGTGGATACGTTCAGCAAGTCTGTCACACATCTGTTTATTAGTTTGTATATTTGTGAAATATTTGCACGATAAGCACTTTTTGTTTTCTGTTGTTTTCTTGTACATGTAGTCCGGCACTGAGTCTGTGATCTGTGTGAGGAGAATATTAATGCTTGTTGTTTTGGTCCCCCACCCCCCCACCCCCACTCCTCTTTCAGTGCCAGCAGCAGGAATGACTCGCCTGTCTCGTTCACGCACCACCTCCTCCTCCAGCATCACCTCCATGGAGAGCAGCCGCAGCCGCAGCAACATCAGCAGCCTTCTGGAGGGCGGCGGCAGCCAGACCGGGCCCCAAACCATGGAGGTCTCATGCTAAACCCCCCCCCCCCCCCCCAATTCTGCCTCTCATCGTAGTAATTTATGTCCCCTGTCCACCTTTCTTCTCTCTCATCCATCTTCTAAGCAACTCAAAGCCAAGGGGGCATGTTGTTGGAAAGGATGGTCTAAGAAATGTATTAACAGATGATATAATAAAGTATATTGTATACTGTTAAAGTTGCATTACTAACAGAAACTATAACTACATGCAGACATATTGTATATTTAAATGTTTAGATTGACTCATCTGTCTAATTTTGTATTTATTTATATTTTCACGTAGTTTTCACCCTCTTCACACCGTTCAGATATCCTCTTTGTGTTCAGAAGTTGTTGTTTTTTTACTTCTACATGTGGCTCTGCTTATGGTGAGTCATTTATTGTTTTGATTATCAAACACACAGCAGTGCGATTAGAGGGCACCAAAAGTTCCTGCAGGCGGCAGGTGATGTGAGACAAACGCAACAACGTAGCGTTAGCATAGCACAGTGAAGCCAAGTGAGACCCTTCTTCGCTGCGTGTCGCCCCCCGATACTCTAAGGCAGCGGTTCTCAGACGTTTTGTGTCGGGCTCCCATTTGGAGGAAAACAAATGTTCAATATTTTGTCTCTAAATTGAATTATTTTCTATTTTTTCCAAAGAACAAATAAGAACTGCACTTTGCTAAAATAACTAATTCATGAAAATATATGGACACACAAAATGTGCAATTATCTTTTTAAAACCATAATATTTGATTTGTGCACAGAAACCCTAACAAATATAAATACTGCTCATATTATCTCAGTAATAAAAGCTGATATGAATCTATTTATAAGGCAAATGTTCTTTTCAAAAGAACAATACAGTTCAGTTTGTTCCCAAATCAAATGTCTGAGCAGGAATTGGGCAGACATGTCTGTATCAGAGAGGGCTGATGTCATTTACCAGTTTCTGAAAGGGATTTTTCTGCTTCCTTGTAATCTCCATCTTTGTCCAAAACTCAGAAGCACTTATATGACAAGTGTAATGTTCCACTGAGTGATAGCATGACGTTTAATAAAATATAATCTGTTGGAGTTTTCAGACTCCCCAACACTTCATTTTAATTCTTACCATTTACTGTAATTCCTGCAGCAATGCATCCTTCTCATCTCCCTCTTTTTGCTTTAAAGCAGCAACAAGCAGTGCCCAACGTTTTCCCACCTCCACCACTTTCACTTGAACCGCTCCACCCTGACTGCGAACCGTTCCTCCAAAAAGATAAAACTTTGAGAACCACCAGCCCACCGTGCTTCTTTTTCAAATTTGAACTCGCCGAGTTTCTTTCCTCCTGCGCTGTGTTGGTGTTTGTTCAGCTGAATCGATTATTCAGTGACGTTTTGAATCTGATGTGAAATGTTTAACAGTGCTGCTCTCACTGTGGGGCCAAGCTTCTCACTGTCTGCTGATTCAGCTCATTTATATTACTACTGAATAAAGCTCCAAGACCACAACACGTCTGCTCTTCTCATTTGCCCCTAACCTTTTTTAACTCTTCGTGTGTAAACGGCAGAGGCTGTTTGAATGAACACAACCTCTTGGAGCAGAAAGTGCTGCTGCTTGTGTTAGTGGAAAAGTGAGGTGACCGCGGTGAGATCGTTTCCAACCACACTTGATTTTATTTCCTGACTGAGTGATGTCGGCTGTTGTGACAGATCTATATTTAACTAAAAAACAAACCAATCAGCTGCTCTAAAAATGAGACAAACATCAAAGTAAGAGAAGCGAACAAGAGGTGACGGCCACAGTTGTTCAGGATCTTTCTGGTTCTGTGAAGTGACGCAGATGCACCTGGACCGAGTCAGAACCACTTTGTTCTGGACTGATCTCGAAATCAAAATCAACGTAGGGTTGTGTAACACTTGACAATCAGAAATTTTGACGAAGTTCTTCAGCTTTTTGTGGTTTGAACGATTTAATATCTGATCAACTTTCCATGTGTGATAACGAGCTGCTCTGCTCATTCTTGTTTTACTCTTTCCATCCTCCGAATCTCAAAACACATTCAAGGCACAAACACTTTATCTCCTCTGTTTCCACTCAGCTGAGGCAAACCTCGGCTGCTTGGTTTTTCTTTTTCAGCTATTTGTGATACACACCGTGTGTCGGAGCTGGATGGAGTAAATTATTTTTTTTTTCACTTTGGCCAATGTTCCATCCATCCATTATCTTTACCCGCTTTTTCCTTTTTGGGGGGGGGGGGGGGGGGCTGTCACTGGTGCCCATATCCAGCAGTTACTGTGCGAGAGGTGGTGGACACCCTGGACAGGTCTCCAGTCCATCACAGGGACACATGGTGACAAAACGAGACAACCATTCACACTCTCACTCGCACCTAGAGACAATTTAGAGTTACCAATCAGTCCAACATGCATCTCAAAGCAATAACGTGAAAATGTCCTAAAAATAAAAGTAGATGGAATGCATTTGTTTTTACTGTACTACGAACAGGAGGAATAAAATATTTCATATTTTCTTTGTAAATTAATTTCATTTATTGTCATAAACCTCTTGTGTTCTTGCATTTCTGGCCTGTGACATACAAAAAAAAGGACAAAAAGACTGTTTCCTGCAAGAATTCTAAAGAAACCCCTTTTATTTATTTATTTATTTATATTAAGAATTAAAAGCCTCGTTCTGCACAAATTATTAAATGTGCGGCTCTGGTAAAAAGTTATTTTAAATTAAAAAGAGGTGCTGAACTGACCCACCTGCAGCCCAGGCGCAGGCTGCAGTGAACTAAAGGCCAGAGTATATCTTCCAAGTGGTTTAAGATTTCTCTCTTTGCTCTCAGTGCTCTTTCCTGCCACTTCCTGTGTGTAAACACACAAAGAGAAGGCTGCACAGTTGTCAACAAAAAAAATGACCGATATGTAGAAGTCACTTTAATTTCTTGTGACATTTCTCCCACAAAGTATCTAAATGTTCAGTCTTTCTTCATGGGGTCTGAGAGATGAGAACGACTCTTCAGACTCATATCTCCTGTCCCTGTTTGCAGAAAATGTGACCACTATGCTTTGACTGCAGTCCTCATATGTCGCCTACTGCTTGTAGTGCAGGCGTAATAAATGCTGCTGGTTGATTTCATAATCCTGGGGTGTGTTTTATCACGGTGCTCTGCCTCAGCTCGAGGTGTCGGAGGGTTGAACGTCACAGGACAGACTGGATGACATACATAAAGGCGAGGCGGGAGACCTCCTCCTTTCAGTCAGCCCACAGAGTGAACAGCTGCGAAAACACAGCAGCTTTCATGCGAGCAGAGCAGAGGAAGGAGAGCAGCGAATCGGACCCATCAGCAGGCCGCAGCAGAACTCTGATCGAGGTCATGCATGAGTGTGAGAGCTGAAGGAGATTTGGATTTACTCTGAGCTCAAAGAGGAATTTGTGCAAAGTTGAAGAGGTGAGTTGCACGTTTACCTCCTGGAAATTCAATCTACACCACCAGATTCACTCGTAATGCTATGATTAAATAAAAGCATCCATTTATTATTTTTTACTTTGTAAAGATGAAAAAGCGGTATGCATCCGAAGAATAAAATCTCACCTTTTCTCTGTCTTGAGAAGCTGACCTTGTTCCTCGCATGCATGCTGCATGGAAAACTGACACAGGATATCTGCTTCTTGCTGTGGTTAGACCTTCCTGTGTCAGCTTGTTTTGTAGCCTGGTTCCAAGAAATGTGCAGCACCTAAAGGTGGTTACTCAGGGTGGCAGAGTCATAATGTAAGATTTTAGTTGACACTTCTCATAGCACCTCTCATTGTGTTGTTTTCTCTTCCAGACATTTGAAATCAGAGCATGGGAACCTGCTTCACCATGTGTTGTTCCAGCCGGACCATCCTTGAAAACCAGCCAGAGTCCAACACCCCAGGTGGGTTCAGTTCCTGAACATTAAAGTGCAAAAAGAAGTGCTGCCACTCATCTTCCATGTGTCTGTGCAGAACCGGAGGAAACTTTCCTTGTGTCTCTCTACGACTACCCATCGCTTGAGCACACAGAACTAACCATGCACATGGGGGAAAGATTAACAGTTGTGGCAGAGTAAGTTTGATTTATTTAAACTTTCTTCCTCTTTATAACGAATGAATGAATGAAAACTGTCTATTTTTTCTTCTTTAATAAAACAGTGATGGTGATTTCATGATGGTGAGATCTGCGGTCACAGGCCGCGAGAGCTACATCTCCATCAACTACACGGCCAAGGTGACACACAGGTGAGAGGCCTTACAGTCTTGAAGGTGGAGGAGGTGTATGGGAGGAATGAGAGGAGGGGAGTTCCCTGAGAGGCGTGAGGAGGAACAGATGTTTGGAACATGTTCTCTCCGTCGACATGCTCGACCTCTGCCTCCAGCAGTTTCACTCCTCCTCCAGGGGTGGAAGCTGCTCTGACGTGCTTCCAGTGGATTTTCCACGCCTGAAAGCGACGGCTGACCTTTTGTTTGGACTGGAGCGCACGTTTCAGCACGACGACTCACCAGTCCTGTCGTTCTACTTGTTCTTCAGGTGGCTGTTCACTGGCATCAGCAGGTACAAAGCAGAGGAGCTGCTCAAGCATCCAAACAACCAGAGCGGTGCCTTCTTGGTCCGAGAGTCAGAGACTCACAGAGGTTAGAGTTTATGATTTAATCCGTTCAGAAAGTGAAGCACACTGCAGCTGGCACAGATGTAGACGAGCTGATGCAATGTTGACAATCTGGGGATTACATAATCTATCACTGTTTTAAAAAGTCACATTTTTTGCACAAATGTGAAAACTGAAATAAAAATAAAGACAGTATTCCTTGAAATCATGCAAACCTCCCACCACATTTCACTGAGATATAACTATTTTTATTTAGACTAATGTTGATTAGCTGCGGCAGCCATCTTGAATCGAGTTGAGTCCAAAAGTCAGTCAGATGTAGAAAGACTTCTTCTTCTTCTTTTGGCTGCTCTCTTCTTCAGGGGTCACCACAGCGAACTAACTCGCACGAAGACTTGGCAATAATTTTTACGCCAGATGTCCTTCCTGACAAAACCACAGACCACTGAGCTACCACGCCTCTCTAAGGCGTCCAGGGGAGCAGATGGTGGGGGTTAAGAGCCTTGCTCAAGAGCCCAAGGTGGGGCAAATGAAGGTGGAGGCAGGTGTGGGTGCATCACCTATCCCACCAACATTTTGATGTTGTCGCTACCTGGAGTTGAACCAGCGATCTTCCGATCACAGGCCCACTTCTCTAACCTCTGCTCCACCACTCCCTAGTTGTAGAAGGATGTCGAATGATTATTTTCTGCAAGTTTCATTGAAACTCATCCTGTGGTTTCAACTTGACCCTGTCGCAACAACTTGTTTGAGCACTACTGGTTCAGGTGCAGAACACAATCTAACGGTTAAAAAATCTACTCTCCTGGATTAGGGTTAAATTAGGATTACAAACAAGATCAGTGCTGCACAAACACAACGTTCAGAGTTCAGTCCAGACCTGTGTGTTTACTGGTGGATCTGTTCCTGCCTCCAGACTGCTACTCCCTGTCCATCCTGAGGAGGAGCAACTCTTCCAACCTGAACCCTGTGAAGCACTACCGCATCTCGCACCTGGAGAACTCCTGGGTCTACATTTCTCCTGGTCTCACCTTCCCCTCCCTCCGTCACCTGGTGGAGCACTACTCAGGTCTGTGCTGAGCTCGGAGCGCTTTATTCTCTTGTTAGTTACCTCCGCAGGCCTTTCAGTAACGCCACGCCTCCTCCCACAGACTCTGCCGACGGGCTGTGCTGTCGGCTGACGGAGCCTTGTTTCGTCCTGGGTCTGGACAGAGAGGCCCGGCCCGTCCCCATAACTGTCAGGATACCTACGATCAACTGGAAGGACATCAGAAGGTTAGAGAAAACTCCCTCCAGCTTCTCTCCTACTGATGATCGGCCACTGTGTCACTCTGTCACCCCATCTTAGGAAAGCTTGTCTTCATCAGTTTTTCTTGACATAACCCAGGAAGTGTTGATTCAAACCAACAATGTTGCACGATTTAGTGCCGAGTAAACAGATGGGGTTATTGTTGAGTTTTGTGCCAGTGGTGCAACCTGCAAAGTAAAATGCTGCAAACTCGTGTTCCTGCAGTAGTTTATAAACTCTCTAGACAATTTAATCATATTTGAAGCAGTAAGACGTCTTGTCGCAAATGAAATAAAAACAAACTGGTTAAAATCTGATTTATTATTATGTTTTTACCCCAAAGGTCTGTGATCCTCAGGAGGAAGAGGATGGAGTCCGACAACGCTCTGGTGAGCGATGGTCTGAGGGAGGCCATCAGCTCCTACCTCCAGATGACGGAGTGCAAAGATGACTTCTGGGACACGTGATGGGGGGAGCGTGCATCACTTTGAGAGATGGAAGTCAAACAGACAGAGTGGAGACATGGCCTGTCGCAGCTGCAGCATGAATAAAGCCACTGAGGGAGGCTGGTGCGCCTGAATGTCGTCTTTGTGGAGGTCCTGTAGGTGTGAGACCGAGACACTACATTGATGCTCAGTCGCATCAGAATGAACGCTGGGAGCACACAGAGGGAAGAAACAGAAATACAGACTTTTTACTTAATGCATGCCTGAATGTAAAAACACAGTTAATGTAATATTGTTTGTTTGTACAGTAATATGATTGTTATTATTAAATTATTGGAATCCAATATGAGCTGCAAAATAAATAAATATTGCATATAAACTCAACAGCATACACGACAGGGCTGTGTTTTGTCCCATTCTTGTTTGATCTAGGACTTTAGCTGTTTAACAATCCTGGGTGGTCTTTGCTTCATGACTCGTCAAATGTTTTTAATTAATGAGACGTCTGGACTGCAGGCAGGCCTGTTCCGGACCCACACTCTTTATTTAAAGATTTGCTCTTTTTGTGGAGATGAGCTGAGAATCTACAGTTTACTTTAGATAATTAAATGATTAATTCCTGCTTTAGTGTATGATTTTGTTAAATTATGGTTAATTGAATATAAGTTAAAATCAGGTTCAGGAAACTTAAAGTACTGGTAAATAAATGGTCATAAATCATCAATCCAAGTATTTACAGTGACTCTTCAGAATATCCTCCTCCTAATTCTGTGTTAGTTTGTTGACCTATTGTTTGTCTGTTTGCAGAGTTTTAGTTTATTTTTTACATTATTTTAGAAAAAAAAGACAAATTTGGTTTCTCCTTGTTCTGTAAAAATATTGTAAGAATTCCCTGTGAAGACAAATTCCACTTCAGGTGTTGAGCTCAGATATTGATATGGGTGAATAAATTAAATCTAATGGCTGGATTGCTAAAATCAATAATCCGACCTGGTGCCCTCACTTAAATGAGAGATTAAATATGTGGTTTTATGAAAAAGGGTCACCCTTCTATTCACATCTTCTATCTGCAACATGTTGCTCTAATCTACAATCAGTAATTGCGTTGTGGAGGCCTTTCCAGATAAGCTGACAGAGGCACTAATGCAGCTCCATACCATCAGGGAGGCAAGCTTTTGAACAGTGTGCTAACTGGCTTGACCGTCCCTCTCCTCTTTAATATAAAGAACATTCTGAAAAGTTTCCAAAATATTTTTTTCTGACCACAGAAAGTTTTCCCACTTTGCATCAGTCCATTTTAAATGAGCTTTGGTTCATAATGTACATGTGGCATGGAGGCTCCACAGCTGGAGAGGGGAAAGCTCTGCAGAGAGTGGTGAAGGCTGCACAGAAGACGGTTGGAGTCAGTCTCCCCACCATCACAGACATCTACACCTCCAGATGCAGGAAGAGGGCCACCTGCATCATGAAGGACCCCACTCACCCAGCACACACACTTTTGCCCCACTACCATTAGGCAGGAGGTTGAGGAGTATTAAGAGCAGAACCACTAGACTGAGGAACAGCTTCTACCCTGAAGCTGTTAATCCCTAAACAAGATAATCATTGTAATGCCACTTTAATTGGGATTGTCACTTTATCTGTGCTGCTGATTATCCATGCTGCTGATCTCATGCCTCTAAGCTGCTGTATTCATACCCGCTCACTACAGACTCATGTTCAGGCTGCTGTTTAAGACACCACATTATACTAAATTATCATTGTTTAGTGTATATCTTAGATCCTTGTATACTATTTCTTTTTTATACTTTATATCTGTTTGGATGTAACTGGGACCTTGAGTACACAATTACAATTAAACAACACAGTTATATTCTGTTTTTAATTACATACGAGAGAAACCATCTTTGAACAGAGGAGGAGGTCTAGATTTCACCTAGAATGCAGCAGTTAGACATGATACCCAGCCATTTTCACACCTATCAGGAACTTCAGCCATGTCACCAGAGTGGCTCCTCTGTATCTCAGACGCTAACGAAACCTTATTGTGAGTAGTGATAGGGCAATCTACATATGTATTTAGCTTAGCTCATCTTTATAACTCGAACTCCACTCTGTTCTTGAATTGAGAAAGCTCCTTGGATGAGAAGCAAAACGTCTTTTGTTACAAATAAAGTCCAGTTATTTTTGTCTTGAACTTTTTTGAATTTACATTACATGCACCCACTTTTGGAGCTGGGATTGTACATAATTATAACTTTGAAACAAATAAGTACAATTTTATCATAATTATGAGATACTGTGGCATAAATGCCTTCCATAAACGTCTGTTAGGATATTTTAAAATAAAAACTAAAGCAGCTGCACAGTAAACCCTGTAGTTGCGCCTCTTCACCAGCAGGTGGCGCTGAACCCCCTCAGCTGCATATCACAGCCTCCGCTTTCCTGCACGAACAGTTCAGGAAGAAGAAATAATGGCGACGCTTGTGGGTTCCGAGTTTACTTGTACTGGAAGAAAACGAAGAAACTCCAACAACAGCATAGTCACAAAGTTCACGTCCAGTAAAATCACTGGCAAGGGTTTCAGTCGAGGAACTCAGGTGAGAGAAATGGCTCTTTTTTTGACAGGTAGCACATCCGAAAGTTGAGACGACAGACCAGGGACTCGCGCTTGGGAGTCGAGCCTGAAAATGAAGACGCTATTTGGAGATGTAACTAAGGATACAGTCGCCCCTGTCAGATGGGTCTTACGAAGTGTTTCCGAACTACGTATCTGTTTCAAATGATTAATTGTGAACAATGTTTTGTCGCTGACAATCAAAAAGAAAACGTTATTGTTACCGCGAGCGAACTGAATCGGTTCAACTGGGATCTTTTGTTGTTAGCTCCTCGTTAGCTTAGCAGTTATACCTTGGTTCAGTGAGGTGTTTTGTAGATTTAGGTTAATCTCTTCAAACTTTGTTTTTCACTGTCCTACAGTTGGGTCTTAGTCTTCCTAAAAAGCCCGCAGTGTAAGTCCAGAAGTGCTTAAAACATCTAACTCTCCGCAGTAACATTTTACTAATGTTAGCAGACGGAGCTAGGGCAGCTGAGCTCAGGTGATGACGTAATGACGCACAATCAAAATCACCGTCGTTTCCATTAATTGAGTGCGTCAGTGCTGCAGTTTAGGCAGGTTAAAAAGTTTTTTGGTTTCATCTCAAGCGATTGTTTACAGTGTTAACTTTCGGAGCATTTTTTGTTTATCTGGTTTGCAACAACAAAATAAAAACAATGCCACCAGATTTCATTGTCACAAGTCTTCAGGTTTATAAAATATTTAGATACATCTGTAACAATGAAACTGCAAATCTCTTCTCACTTTCAGAGCTTTACAAGAGTTTAATTTGTTTTCAGGTGACTGATGCTATAAAAAGACATCTGGTACATATTAATAAAAAGGGGTCACAAATAAGATAAGAACTTTATTGATCCTGCAGGAAATTGTTATCAATACTGATATATTTTCCACATTTATGACTAACTCCCAATAAAACAAACAAAAAACATTTAGGAAAGCCTGTCATTATTTGAGGTTGAATGAATGAGTGAAATGACAAAATGTGACATTAAGTTTAACAAAGTATTCTTGCAGAGACTGCACCTATTGTTTTGTTGATGTATTTCACATAATCTGTAATAAAATAGTCACATTGTCTGGCACTGCATATCTGTTGCCTCTTAAGTTAATACTTACTGAATGTGACTTTGAAGAGAGCATTTGGTAAACGGGTCTACATAAAACACTTAATTTCAACAGTTCTGATCGTTACAAGTTCTCATGTAACGAGTATTAAACTTGTTGCATCTTACTTGCAGTATATTTGTATTTATAGGTTATAGTCTCTGTCAGGTGGTTATGGTTTTAGATCTTGGAGGAAAAGGTTTTGTTTTTTGGCTATAGCTTTCAACTGTTTGACCTGGGCTGATTCTCTCCACTTGTATATTAAAAGATTATTTATAACAGTTTTTCTTAAAAACTTTGTACCACACAATTTGAGGAAATTTCAATTATCTTAACTCTGCCACCCACCCACACCCCCCTCATTTCTGAGACAATTAAATGCCCAGAAAAATTTGTTATTGTGACAGGCCTACCTGTGATCAGAGGTTGCCGGTCAACTCCCCAGACTGACAACATCAAAATGTTGGTGGAAAATGTGAAACACCCACATCTGCCTCGGCCCTCATTTGTCCCACTCTGGGCCCATGAGCAATGAGTAAGGCCTTTAAATTCCCCACCCCCCACCCCCCGGCTTCTCTCCGGGCATCTTGGTTGGCAGCCCACTGCTTCACGTGTATGTGCTCACATGTCCAATAAGAAAAATGCAGAGAATTAATTTTCCCATTAGGGATTAATAGAGTACAATAAAAAATAGTTTAAGATTAACTACCAACAAAATATTTTCAGGTTTGTCCGGTTTTAAATCGGGCCACGGCACAGAGACGGCACTTTTAGGAGTTTTAAATGACCTTTCTTTAACCGTTGACCCAGGAAGCTGTGCTGTTCTAGTGCTTAGACCTTTCTGCTGCCTTTGATACTGTGGACCACAGCATCATGTGGTCACAGCTTTAACATGTGGTTGGTATCAAAGGCACAGTTTTATCCTGGTTTTAGATCCTGCCTGACTGACAGGAATATTTTTGTTCATTTAGGGGAATGTTCTTCATCTGCAGTTCTTCTAATCTGTGGGGTCCCTCAAGGGTCTATTTTAGGTCCAATGTTTTTTAATCTTTATATGTTGCCTTTTGGGGGCTCATTTTTAGAAAAATATAACATTTCTTTTCATAGCTTTGCTGATGATATTCAGTTGTATTTTACCATCAAGTCAGACAGGGTCATTCTGCTGGAATCACTCGAACTGTCTGAGTGATATTAAAATATTGTTGAAACTAAATTTTCTGAATCTAAATGAAAAATAAAACTGAAATCATTAGCTTTGGAAAAGGTAATGCCCTTGACATTCTTGGCTCCTTGGCTTCATACAGCCACTCCACTGTCAAGAATCTGGGGGATTATTTTTGATAGTATTTGTAAATTAGACAAACAGATAAATGCAGTTGTGAAATCCAGCTTCTTCCAACTAAGACTCATTGTTGCCAAGGTGAAGTCTTGTCTCCCTTCCAGAGACCTCGAAAAGGTGATTCACGCTTTTATCACCTCTCGTTTGGACTATTGTAAATCGTTATATCTTTGTTTAGATCAATGCTTCTCAATTATTTTCGGTTACGCTCCCCCTAGGAAGAAGTAAACATTTCGTGCCCCCCCCCCCCCCCCAACTCTCTGCCGTGACTGTAAATAGTATAATTTGTCTAAAAAATTATTATAAGTACACCTCTGCATAACATTGTACCCTTATTAACATTAAATAAAGAAAGAAATATAGATCAACTTACAACAAAGATTATTAACATTGTTTTATAGTCTGTAACAGAAAAGGCTTAAAGTACATCAATTTGCCTGAAATTAAAAATATATATATCCTTATTTAAACTAAACATTTTTGACCATTTGATACTGAACGATCAAATTAAATACAATCAATAAATAATAATAAATTCAAATTGATCAGCAACATTTTAACTCAGGAGTATTATATACAACGCTTTGACCTACAAAACAAAAATGAATAAAACAATTTGTGTTTTTTTGTTTTTTTTTTAATCAAAATGAGGAAGTTGGGATTAATGGCTACAATGAGCACGTTTTGCAGTGCGCAGCTTTTTGAAGCGGAGTTTGAAACATGATCCTGCAGCTCTCAGCTCCTGCTCGATGTTTAGCTGGACCTGGACCTGGACTCAGAGCAGAAACAGCAGAGAAGCTGCAAAGAGCTCAAGAGTGAGCGAGATGTGGGGGGATGTGGCGCTCACAAGAACCTGACAAGTTGTTTAATGACAAAATATATTTTGTTAGCAAAGAATAGAGTCCTAACATTTGTTAAACATTGTTTTTATAACAAATTTTAAAAAACATTTTGCTTTGACAATCGATAAAACTAAAACATTTTGTCAACGTGAAAGAGGAAAGAGGGGGCAGGTGTCACTCTCGCTTTGACTTTATACTCTTTGTTGCTGCGCGCTGTGGGTGAAATGTGTCCAGAGCTGAGGATTTGTTAGTAAAGAATAGAGTCCTAACATTTAGTAAACATTACTTCTGTATTTAAAAAAAAAAAGATTAAATTGTGCTTTGACAAACTAAATAAAAATTGTTAAAGTCAAAGCAGAAGAGGGGCAGGTAACGCTCTTGCTTTGAGTTTATTCTCTGTCGCATGCGTGCTGTGGGTGACAAGCGTCCAGAGCGTCACCAGCTGAGGTGTCACAGCGACACGGTTCAATCATGGCTCCCCAAACAACAAGACAGACATATTTGTTCATAACTTTATTATTAGTCAGACTGAGAGTTGACGGATTTTAACAAACAGTTGCCAAACTCACCCTGACACAATGAGAATGGTGTAAAAAATCAAAAACCTAATCCCTGCCGCAAAATGTTCTCCGGGGTCACATGCGCCCCCCTTGGCATTGCTCCGGGCCCCCCCAGGGGGGCACGCCCCACTATTTGAGAAGGACTGGTTTAGATGAATCATCTTTGCATTGTTTACAATCTGTCCAGAACGCAGCAGCTCGTCTTTTAACAGCAACTTGAAAACATGAACACATAACCCCTGTCCTGGCTTCTCTCCACGGACTTCCTGTTCACTTCTGGATTGATTTTAAAATTTTATTGCTTGTTTTTAAAGTTTTAAAAGGTCTAGCCCCGTCTTATTTATGTGATCTTAACATATACGTTCCAATAAGAGCACTCTGGTCCACCAACCAGTTTCTCTTAGATGTCCCCAGATTCAAACTGAAGTCCAGAGGTGATCGGGCTTTTGCGATTGCTGCTTCAAGAGTGTGGAATAGTTTACCTGATAATTTAAAAACCGCTGAGTAAGCCTGTCGCGATAAACAATAAATCAGTTATTCGCATGATCCGTCACCATGTCAGCCCATGTCACATCAAGGGCCCTCCCTCCCATTTTTCTTAGAGACGCTGCTCAACTATCCATTCTTTGGTTCAGTCTTATACTGCCATCAGGTGGTCAAAAAAGGTATTACACCCCAAACAAATCAACATTTCTTCTTACATTTGATAATTATTTAAAAATTTCAAACAATGTTATCGTTTATCGCAATAATTTCTGAGACAATTAATCGCCAAGCAAATTTTGTTATCGTGACTGACAGGCCTATTGCTGAGACTGTTGAGACTTAAATCTCTGCTCAAAACTCATCTGTTTTTCTGACATTTGATCCACGCAGAGTCTGAGAATCAGTTAGAGCTGATTTTTCTTGGTGTGGTTTGTTGTATATTATTCTTTACTTCCTTGTGCTTCATTAGTGACACAAGATGTATTTTCTTCTTTTTATGTTTTCATTTTAATTTGACTAAATTGTACAGCCCTTTGGTCAACTTTTATGTGCTATATAAATAAATTGACAATGACATTTGATACCTGCATAAACCACATTTTATAGATGTTTGTTCTTTTTTATCTTTGCAATAAACATTTTGTATGAGAAATTCTCTAATATAAAATAAAGTTTTAAAATACTGCCAAAAAAAACCCTCCCTTTGTAGCAAATAACTATTCCATTTTCAGTAGGCACGTGGTGCTAAATAAAGTTGCGTTTTGTGTGTTGCAGCTCCCAGGAGGCCTGCTCCAGGAGAGAGATAAACGTGCCAAGTGGCATGGCATCCCTGTTTTGCTTCAGAAGCTCTACGAGAGCAGCCATCCCAACAGTGACCTCTCCCACGCTCACAGTTTTCTCAAGGTTTGTTGAACACACTGAAGTTTTAGTCACGTGGTTGATGGTTGGATTATTGTAAACCATGTTCTTCGTCAGGTATTATCATCACAGCTCTCCATGGAGGCCATGTCCTTTGTCACAGAAGACCGGAAGACTGCTCAGGAATCCACCTTCCCCAACACGTATACCTTTGACCTTTTTGGTGGAGTCGAAGTAAGTCTGATACTTGTGACGTGTTTTTTTATTTATTTTAAAAAAAATTAATGAGACTTTTAAGTGTCAGGTGTATTGTGACTTACTGAGATTCCAGTAAAGACTTTATTTCAAACTTTTTTTGGTAGCTGCTTGTGGAAATCTTGATGAGACCCACACTAACTATGCAGAAGAAAATACCTAAAAGTGAGTAGGACTAACATTGTAAATGTGCTGTTGTCTGCTCTCTCGCAAATAAAAGTATTTTTAGGTTTACTGTTTATGTAATTGTATGATACTCATGCTTATATCTGTGCTCCTGTTGCAGCAGTGAATGATGACTTGGTCAAAGACTGCCTTAGTGTTCTGTACAATTGTTGTATATGTGTAAGTATCTTTAAGTTTTTAAAGTTCTGAGTAATGTCAGAGAAAGTTCCTATATTTTATACCAGTTGAAAGTGTGTAATATTTTAAATCTTTGAGGTTTTAATGCAGTTAACAGGAATGCAAAAATGTATTGTTTCAATTCTCAGACTGAAGGGGTGACAAAGAGCCTGGCAGCGAGGGACGATTTTGTTTTGTTTCTCTTCACCCTGATGACAAACAAGAAGACGTTCCTGCAGACTGCAACTCTTATTGAAGACATTCTAGGAGTGAAAAAGGTCAGTGTTGTACTTTAGAGTCTGCAGAATAAACATGGGAAGTTGCTCTTGAAGTAGTTTTTTAGAGTGACTTTTGTCAAGTTTTGTAACTTTAATAATTATTGATCTCCTTCACTCTTTTTGCACTCTTTTTGTAATATAGTAGTCCCTCATTTAGTGCGGGAGTTATGTTCCGCACTCACCCCCCACAATAAGTGAACAGCGAAGTAGGGACATTATACTTATTTTAGAGCTTTAGAGATCCTTCCCACACTCTTGTAATGTTCTACCCTCTTAAACCCACATCATTTTAACAACGTGTATTTTTACTGTACAGTACTGCAACATTTTATCAGCTCTGCAGAACAGCAGTGGCTCGGTTATGCTTGGTTCCAGTCCGACTTGGTTCCATTTTGGCGGAACTACCCTGCCAGTTCTGGTCGGCTCTCTTGCTCGGGGTAGTAGTGGTGGGCTCCAGAGGGAACACCAGACCTATGGGCGGCGTTTCCCTGCTCGGGGTCTTCATGGGCGGGCTAGCAGCTCTCGGGTTCACTGATGAGTCTGGGGGTCCGGTTCTGCTCCTGTTTTGGTCTGGTTCTGTGCAGTCCTTGAGCACCGAAACTCATTTTGGGGGTGGCGGACCTTTGGGTGGTTAGCGCGGGACCGGAGGTGGTCCGATTGTGTCAAAGTCTGGATAAAAAAAGTCCCAGTTGGTTCCGGAAACAGCGCCGGACCTACGGTGGCGTCTCCCCGCTCCAAGGTCCTTGTGGGCCGGCTAGCAGCTCTCGGATTCGCTGATGGTTCTGGAGTAGAGCTGTCATTTCTAACCCGAACTTGGCCCAGTCCGACCCAGATTCGGGCCGGGCCATAATAATGTGCGGGCCGGGCCAGTCTCGGGCTTTGATATGGTTTTACGAATCATACAGCACAAGTAAAACTAAAAAAGAACGCATGATATAAAATTGTGTTAATCTACTTGTAGAGGAGGAGGCAGGTCCGACCGGCTGGTTTCAAGAGGTTAAAAAAAAAGTTGCATTAAGTTCAGATGGACAACCTGTCACCTGCTGTGTGCGTCCGCTGACACGCCGGTTGAAATGGACTTGCAATCTGTCCAGGGTGTACCCCGCCTCTCGCTCAGTGAATGCCAGACATGGGCACCAGCGACCCCCGTGACCCAAAATGGAAGAAGCGGGTAAAAGATAATGATGGAAACATGACTTCTGAGTGGGGCACTGTTGTCCTCTGAGAAATGTAGTCCTTATGAACGGGGATACAGTGTAGGCTTGTTGAGAGAAAACTACAAAATGGTGGCGCCTGTCTCAAGTATGTTATTTTGCTGTTAACTTTTTACTGTACAGTACTGTATCCAGTACTGTCCCAATCATGTTAGTAATATTAAAGTTGACAATCATGTGTCCTGTACAATTTTTTTTCTTGTGTACAATCTTACTTTGAAAAACCGCAAAAGAGCGAGTCCGTGACGGTCGAACTGTGAAGTAGTGAGGGACCACTGTATAGAATATGAAACGTCTTTTATAGGAGGTAAAACAATGTTTTTCAGCTCCGACAGCTTTATAATGTTGTGTATGTATAGTCTGTTCTTGTTTGTGTATGGACAAATTAAAAATGTTTCTCTGAGTTTAGAGTGCTGTTTAGTTCAGCATCAGTGTGAATTTTTTAATTTTATTTTACTTTGAAACATTTATAAAACACTTAGTTATTAATTAAAATATGATGGTCAGTGTTATGTCTGCATTTGGTGACTCTACATATGTTTTTGCCTTGAAGGAGATGATCCAGCTAGACGGGATCCCCAACTTGTCCGGCCTGGTCCAAAGCTTTGACCAGCAACAGCTGGCCAACTTTTGTCGCATCCTGTCTGTCACCATTTCAGAACCTGACATCGGGAATGATGACAAACACACTTTATTGGCCAAAAATGTACAGCAGAAGTGCAACACCAGTCCTTCACGGGCTGAGGTCAACCAGGGTGGGTATCTTTCCTGCACAACAACCAAGTTCAAGTGTGCTGTACCACTTCAAAGAATACATGTTTTAATAAACTCTTCTTACAGTCACTCTTCTGAACATCCCTGGCTTCATCGAGCGGCTGTGTAAACTCGCTACCAGAAAGGTTTCTGAAGCCACAGGAGCAAATTTCCTGCAGGAGCTGGAAGACTGGTACACGTGGCTGGACAACGCTCTGGTTCTTGATGCTCTCATGCAGATGGCCACCGAGGAGGGTGAGCAAAGCAACACAGGCAAGATCATTGTGTATTTAATTTCTTTGCTTGAATCTCCTAAAATGTATTTGTAGCATTCATTTGTTTGTTTATTTGTATCTTTAGAGTCATCAGATGAGAGTTCTCTGGCCACCAGCCCCCTGAGATATAGACTGCCTCAGTCCATGAAGATTGTCCATGAGATCATGTATAAAGTGGAAGTGCTCTACGTGCTCTGTGTTCTTCTAATGGGCCGACAGAGGAATCAGGTTCGTTTCCTTTTAAGTTTAGAGTGGCGTTAAGGCTGAACTTAGATTCTCACACGTCTTTTGCCTTTTTGTTTTAGGTCCACAAGATGCTGGCTGAGTTCCGCCTCATCCCGGGTCTCAACAATCTGTTTGACAAGCTCATCTGGAGGAAGTACACAGCCTCCAATCATGTGGTGCACGGCCAGAATGAAAACTGCGACTGTAGTCCTGTAAGAACTGTTTCATCAAGTCTCTTCAAGACATAAACTGTGTCTGTCTGCGTAAAACTTGTTGCATTTTCAAATAATCTGTTTCTTTTAATTATGCAGGAAATATCCTTTAAAATCCAGTTTTTGCGACTACTTCAGAGCTTCAGTGATCACCATGAGTGAGTGCCCTTTAGTTCACTTCCAGTATCACTTTCAATTCTTACGTCTTATGAACACGTCTGTCTTCCAGGAACAAGTATCTGCTCCTTAATAATCAGGAGCTGAATGAGCTGAGTGCCATATCCATGAAGGCCAACATCCCTGAGGTGGAAGCTCTGGTCAACACGGACAGAAGCTTAGTTTGTGACGGTAAGAAGGGTCTCCTCACGCGCCTCCTCACTGTCATGAAGAGGGAGCCTCCCGACTCGTCTTTCAGGTTAGTATCAAAGACAGCGTGGGTATAATTTAATACAAACTTTTTTATAAGAGACAAAACATCTTCTTTTGCCTGGACCTTGTTTACTGATTCTGTGTTTGAATATTTATAAATCCAGGTTCTGGCAGGCGAGGGCAGTGGAAAGTTTTCTGAGAGGAGCAACATCTTACGCAGATCAAATGTTTCTTCTAAAGAGAGGTCTATTAGAGGTAAAACCACAGCAAGTAGTAGTTGTCTTCTTTAAAGACCAAATTAAATGTTTCTTTTAAATATTCACTTGGTGAACGGCTTCTCGTTTTCTGCTTCCACCCTTCGACAGCACATCCTGTTCTGCATCATAGACAGCGGGTGCACGTCTCGAGATGTCCTTCAGAGCTACTTTGATCTTCTCGGAGAGCTCATGAAGTTCAACATTGATGCCTTCAAAAGATTCAACAAATATGTCAACACTCCAGAGAAGGTATGATTCTGTACCTATTAAGTCCATCCAAACATCCTTCCATTATCCATCCAAACATCCATCCATTATCTATCCATCCGGCCAATATCTTTACCCGCTTATTCCTTTTTGGGTCACAGGGGTCACTGGTGCCCATGTCCAGCAGTCACTGTGTGAGAGGCGGGGGACACCCTGGACAGGTCTCCAGTCCATCACAGGGACACATAGAGACAAACGAGACAAACGACCATTCACACTCACTCACCTAGGGACAATTTAGAGTTACCAATCAGTCTAACATGCATGTTTTTGGTCTGTGGGAGGAAACTGGAGTACCTGGAGAAAACCCACGCATGCACGGAGAGAACATGCAAACTCCACCCAGAAAGACCCTCGACCGGGATTTGAACTGGGGTGACCTGCTCGCTGAGAGTCAGCGACTCTACTAACTGCACCACCGTGCTGCCCCTATTAAGTCTTTCTGGTATAAAATATGAAAAACAAAATTTATGCAATATTTCATTACAGTAGTCCCTTGTTTATCACGGGGGATCCGTACCCTGAAAGACCTGTGATAAGTGAAAACCGCCAAGTAGGAATAGTAGTTCAAGTATTAAGTAGTAGTTTAGTTTATTATTTTATAGATATATATAAAGGCATTTTAAACCCTTCCCACACTCTAGCAATATTGTAAACAATGTTTCTAAACTCAAAACACTCTAAAAGAGCACAACATGTCATGATTTCAGCTCCCTGCCTCCTCTTCTCTTTGCCACCTGCAAGCGCTCCTGGCCACGTTCACTTCTCCGCTCTGCACCCTGAACATCTGATCAGCTGTTCAACTGCAGCAGGAAGTTTATCCTGCAGCAGTATGGGCTGCACAAAGCTGCAGCAGGTGCTAAATAATTTAAAATAATTTATTTTACATAAAAATTTCTTGCCGATCGTGCGGCTCATCCATCAATCAGCCACTTGTCATGTCCACTCTTATTTTGAAAAACCGCGATAGAGTGAGTCTGCGATAAATGAACCACGAAGTAGCGAGGGAGTACAGCAAGTGGTCTTAGGTAAAAGTTTGAGTATTCTTTTGCACATAAAATTACCAAAAATGACCTTTTACTTGAATGCGCCTGCTCTGTAGTTTGTTTCATTGTATTTCTAGAACTCTGCTTGAAAAGAGAAAAAGTTTTATCTCAGGGTCTTAGTGCTGCTTGTATCAGTGAAACACACTCTTCAATCTGTAGTTTTTTTACACAACATAAACAGCATTATGGTGTAAATATAATTACTACATGATATGATATTGGCACATCTTCCAGTGAAACGGTTCTGCTTTCACACACCACATTGTCCTATCTATTATTGTCTCTGTAGAAATGTTGTGTATGTAGTGGATTGAAACTTTACAGCAACTTTTGAATAATCATTAATGGTAAAATTGCATTTTCTTCTTTTCAGTTTCAGGCTTTCCTGACCCAGATTAACAGCTCATTAGTGGACTCAAACATGCTGGTGCGCTGCATTGTCCTTTCTTTGGACCGCTTTGAGAGCCAAACTGAAGATGTCAAAGGTATATAGGGATTGAGTATCTTTCAACTTCTTAAATCTGATTTACTTGAAGAAAAAAATAGTCTCAGATCAGTTTGTTTATTAAATTAATAAAAGCTGAAATGCTGGTAATTTGTGCAGATAAACCATGCCGTGCTGTTCTTGTGTTTTATTTCCACCCAGTGATGGAGGTTCTGTCTGAGTGCTGCTTGTTGTCCTACGTGGCTAGAGTTGAGAACAGGCTGTCTTTCCTCTTCCGTCTCATCAACATCATCAATGTTCAAACTCTCACGCAGGTGAATTCTTTTACTTTCTGCCTTTCTTTGGACATGTTTACAGAATGTTACAGGTTAGAAGTTGGGATTTAGTCGAGTAATTTAGGAGCAACTTAGTGGAAGCCTATGGTAAATCAGGTACAGTTTGGCAGGCTACTTTACACCTAAAGCAATAGTTCAGATCTTTTGAAGTGGGGTGCTGTGGAAAGGTTATGAACAGTGGTGAACACTAATCTACTAACAGCCAATAGTGAAGATAACTTTTTAGTGTTTTCACTAACTTTGGAAACCGTTAGCAAACTGATTATCTTCCACTAACTTGGGTTCCGCTAACTTTAAGTCCGCTAACAAAATTCACATGTTTGTTCCTGTCTGTTGTGGGCGTGTCTCTAAGAGTCCATTAGGCATGCAGTCGGCTAGCCACATGTACACGTGACAAGACGTGACTGGTCGATGCAGCTGAACAGCTTTGTGTAACCCAGCAGAATCAAACTAACATCAACAGGTGTTGGTCAGTCTCACCTTCCTGTCTTCAACTGGAAGGAGACGAAGACGTGACACAGACTGTGTGACAGTCGCCTTAGCAGTTAGCATTAGCTTCTGCAATTTTTTCAGCAGTTTAGCGTTAGCTGTGCCTACCACCGGTTATGAACATTTGTATTACCTGTTGAAGAAAACTTTTTAAAGGCCTCTTTACAATCAGTGTGTATTTCTGACCTGAGATACACGTGGATTAATGTTCTCCGGTGCCGTGGTGGATTTTTGTCATTTTGAATGCGGCTAAGATGGATTTCTGTCATCTGTAAAAATTTAAGGGGGGGGGGGGGGGG
>NC_056504.1:14189315-14190148 GCF_014905685.2 Nematolebias whitei
CTTCTGGGTAATACCAGATGGCTAGGCCTCAGACTGACGAAGCCTCTTGGATGAGGGGTGAAACGTTTCTTTTTAACAAAAAAACGAAGTCCAGATGACATGATTCAACCTTTTTTGTTAGCAGAACTGATACTTCACCCCCTCCTCCTGCATCGTGCCTGACCTCCCCAGGACTTTTGTATCTAAAATCTAACTTTGTATTAAAGGGTAATGTGTTTGGAGTGCCATCATCATTGTACAGACGTGCAACCTCTTAAGTATAGAAAAAAAATTCAGTCAATTATTTTTCTGCTTTAATTCCTCTATACAAACTTATCGCTAGTCTGAGTGAGCAAGACCATCTTTAAATAATTTTAAACTCCCAGACGTTCAGAGCAGTGCTCCGTTAGCTCGTCACTTCAGTCACGCTTTATTTTTCCTAACTGAGGTCTTTGTAAGTGTTACCTTCAACAGGTGAGATTCTTATTGTTCACAGCATTTCCACAAAACTCCACTTCAAAATGTTGTAACTGTGTCTTTAAGCCATGCTGCGTCTTTTCCCCTTCAGGAGAACGTCAGCTGTTTAAACACCAGTCTGGTGATCCTGATGCTGGCCAGGAGAAAGGCTAAGCTGCCCTTCTATCTGAACGCCCTGCGGGAGAAGGAGTACGCCGACAAGTACCCAGGCTGCCTGCTCAACAACTTTCATTACCTGCTGCGCTTCTGGCAGCGCCACTACCTCAACAAGGACAAAGACAGCACCTGTCTGGAGAACGTGAGTTTCTGTCACTCAAGGACGACCAGATATGATTATTATCCTTTGTTTTATTTAAAATTAATCCCTTTTTTTTGGG
>NC_056504.1:14190248-14206806 GCF_014905685.2 Nematolebias whitei
GCTGATCTTTTTCATGTATTTCTGTGCAGACAGGTTTGGCTTTGCCTGCAAGTAAATATGCTAAAAAACCTGAATGTCAAAGCTGGGTTCTGTTGCAAACATACATGAAACTTGATCTCTGTGGTATGTTCACGTCAGTGCGGTGTTATCGTAGAGTCTTTTCCACCAAACAGGAAGTTTGACCGACTTGTCATCCAATCTGACCCACATTTCTTAGTCCCAGCCTTAAAGAGTCTTGCTAACAGCTCCACCTGCTGCTTGTAGCCTCTTCCCAGGTGAGCTTGAACACCAGGAAGTGACGGTGCACAGCCCTGAGGACTGCCAGGGTGTCAGTCATTTATTGCTGCTTTCAGCTTTATTTGTTGTTATTTTCTCCTTTTCATTGACGGATTTAGGCGTTTGTACTATTTATGAAGTTTGACAAGCCATCAGGACAAATATCCTGAACCAGAATTTAAAATTATGTTTACTGCAGAGTGCAGACAGAGGTGCGTTTGTACATTGCACCCACTGTATCTCATTTTGACTCAGTGAGTCTTGTTGCACAGAGCCTGAGTAAATCCTTGAACTAAAGAAGATTCATGAGCTCATATATTATTTAGAGACTAAAGCCATATTCGCACAGGATTAGTTTTACCTAAGGACCACGTGTAATAAATAAATTACTCCCTAACGTCTGCTTTTTATGTGGCACATTCACATGGATTAACCAAAGCCTGAGATTTAGCTGAAATTTACGGACATCTTCCGGATATGATGCTAACGCGCTGCGTTGTCCCGACCGGGCCGGTCCATGATAATGTGCGGTCCCGGACAGTCTCAGGCTTTGATGTGGTTTTATGAATCAGCACTAAAGAAAACTAAAGAACGCACAATATAAAATTGTGTTAATCTATTTGTTGAGGAGGAGGCAGGTCCGACCGGCCGGTTTAAGAGGTTAAAAAAGCCACATTAGGCTCAGATGGACAGAGCTGCGTGAAGCTGACAACTGTCACCGGCCGTGCACGTGAGCGACCACGCGTCCGTTGACCCGCTGGTTGAAATGGACTTGCAACCTGTCCAGGGTGTTCCTCGCCTCTCGCACAGTGATGGTTGGACATGCGCACCAGCAACTCCTGCTACACAAAAAGGAAGAAGTGGGTAAATATAATGGATGGATGGGTCAGTCGATCACGCACCTCCTGTCATCTGCTGTGAAGGAAGTAGCAGCATAAAAGCCGAAGCGAAAAAGAAAAATACCTCAAATAAATAAATAAATAAATAAATTTTAAAAAGCCAAGGCGAGCAGTGCGTTCATTTAAAATAGCCTTGGTCTATATTTTTCCAGATAATTTTGCTTAAATCAAAAACAAAAACGCCTCATTACGTATCGGATCCTGCACATTTCTGTCCAAATGACAGAGATGCCTATTCACATTGGATTAGCATCATCACAGGACCTCGGAGTTCAGCAAAATAATAGTAGGTAATTTGCAGGTGATCTAAAAAAGTTAAATCTGGTCCTCTGGACATTCAAAAAAAACAAAACAAAGCAAAACAACAAAAAAATGTAAAAACGTTTCGTCTCTCATCCGAGAGACTTCCTCAGTCTGAGGTGCTGTATTCAGCTCAGTCTCTTAAATAGCACCTTCTCAGAGTGGATCAACCAGTTTTGCTGCTGACAACCAAAACCAGCTGATCACATGCTCAAGAAGGACCATCAGCCTAACAATGGGTCATTAGCACACTGATGGCTGTTTACTGTTCACAGAGGGCTGAGTGATACTAGCAATCACAGCATTGTAAGAGGGGGACAATTGAACACGTAGGCCTCCACCCCTGTTTAACGATGAACGATTAGGCATTGTTAGGCTGATGGTCCTTCTTGAGCATGTGATCAGCTGGTTTTGGTTGTCAGCAGCAAAACTGGTTGATCCACTCTGAGACGGTGCTATTTAAGAGACTGAGCTGAATACAGCACCTCAGACTGAGGAAGTCTCTCGGATGAAAGACGAAACGTTTCTACATTTTTTTGTTGTTTTGCTTTGTTTTGTTTTTTTTTGAATGTCCAGAGGACCAGATTTAACTTTTTTAGATTTTTCTACCTGAATTATTGAGCATGCATCAGGATAATTTGCAGGGGAATTTTCACTTTTCAAATCACAGACATGGCCAATTCACACGGGATTAACAACTCAGACAATCTCCGTAATTATTACAAATTGCATGTGGTCCCTAGGTAAAACTAATCCCGTGCGAATAGGGCTTAAATAATTGTACCAAGTTGTGGCAGTGCTTTAAAAACGTAAGCAGCGATGGTCCTCAGCTCAGATGTCTGGTTACATCACTGATGAATGGTCCTCAGCTCAGATGTCTGGTTACATCACTGATGAAAGACAAAATGACTGACTTGATGTTTAGATGATTGTTTTGAGCGATGACTCCCACAGCCAGTTCTAAAGTAAAAAGTTTCACTTTTGTTTTCTCTGGACTACCGTTAGTAATGTGGGGTTAATGTTGTCTTGTGACAAAGTCAGAGTCAGAGTTTCTTTATTGTCATTCGCACCTCATGTGGTACATGTGGTGGAGCGAAATTATGTACACAGGGTCCCAGTTACATCCAACAATAAAATGTATAAGAAAAACAGTAATAACATCTAAGATATGAACTAAGAAAAACATCAACTAAATATACACTAAGCACTCATAACATAAAAACATTGAACATCAGCACAAACATGAACATACAAACAACATGACAAAGTGCTCAAATGCAGGAAAATGTAAAACTTGGGTGTACTTCTGCAACTTTACACAAGCCTGTTTTAGGGCTGGACAATATGGAAAAAACTTGTATCATGATATATTTCTTAATTT
The DNA here is from genome assembly GCF_014905685.2 of Nematolebias whitei. NCBI lineage: Eukaryota > Metazoa > Chordata > Actinopteri > Cyprinodontiformes > Rivulidae > Nematolebias > Nematolebias whitei. Next base: position 14,193,105 of record NC_056504.1, read on the forward strand.
CAGTCGATAATGATATAATTCAATATCGATATAAACAATTGCGCTTCATCTTCTGACTCTCAGCACATTCTATCAAGTAGAAACTCTTCAGATGGAACAAACTAGATGTGTTCCCACCGTTAATTGGAACGACTCTCCAGCACATTTTGCAGCACACTTGGAAAGCTGAGCCACATCGCAGAATTAGTCTTTCCTCTCTCATCAGTTATTTCATCTGTTTTCTCTTCGCTTGTGAAATCACATTCAGTCACATTCTGACGGTCATGGGCACTCATTTTGAAGTGAAAACTTAACACATGTTGTAGATGTCCTTCGAGCTGTCGTGTATGTCACCACGCACTTAGATAGTTATCCTGATGCATGCTCAATAATCCAGGTAGAAAAATCTAAACAAGTTAAATCTGGTCCTCTGGACATTCAAAAAAAAAAAAAACAAAGCAAAACAACAACAAAATGTAGAAATGTTTCGTCTTTCATCCGAAAGACTTCCTCAGTCTGAGGAGCTGTATTCAGCTCAGTCTTATAAATAGCACCTTCTCAGAGTGGATCAACCAGTTTTGCTGGTTGTCAGCAGCAAACTGGTTGATCCACTGATTGGCTGAACAGTTTCCATGTTGTTGTTTTAATCTGCTGACCTCTAGTGGTAGCACATGAGAACTGTCTCTGTATCAGATCATCCTCAACAACAGCTTTGTAAAATGGATCAAACTTGCTCTGAGGTGTGTGACCTGTTAAAATGCAACAGATGGCAGTAAATCCTTGTGTCTGGGTTTTCTGTGCTTTCTCTCCTCAGAGCTCCTGCATCCCGTTCAGCTACTGGAAGGAGACGGTGTCTGTGCTGCTGGACTCAGACAGGACTTCTCGGTGTGCCATAGTGAGTTACATTGACGAGCCCTTTGTGGATCTGGACAGAGACCTGCTGGAGGATTGACCTCCACTCTGCGCGCTGGGGGCAGGAAGCACGGACACCCAAAGCTGGTGACGACCACTGAGCTGAAACTTTCAGGGGTTCTGTGACTGCGTTCTGGATTTAAAGACTCGTCTGTTTTCTGTTCGTACCTTCGCATGAAGGTCATCATCCCAGCTGAGAGTGGACGAGGAATTTACTCGTTGTGTTTTCACGAAGTTAAAACACTCTTTGTTTTCTTTCTGCAAGAAAGAGAAGGAAAACCTGTTTGCCCAACCTAGAAGGCATCGCAGAGAAATGAGACTTTGGAAACCTGTATTGATCGTTTGCTTAAGGCGAACGTCAGATAGAGCCTTTTATATAGCCTATACAGAAATCTATAAAAAGATGTATGATTGAACAAATATATGTAAGTAAAAGATTGTTTTCAAGTGGACTTGATTTGCCACATGACCACAGATTGACCCCAGATGTGCAGAATAGTGGTGCAGCGTGTCACCAGCCTCTGTCTTTGTACACTTCATGAGTCTGTCGTCACGCCACTGCCTGACCCGAGGGGAACCTGTGAGAGGACTCGCCGGGGCTGCGTCCTTTAACATCGTGGGTTTGTTTAATTGGGTGGCTGCTCTTGATTGGTGCTTTCTGGCTCTTCCTGGCCCGTTTGTTTAGCAGCTGACGTACACGGGTCGTGTGTCTCCAGGTGTTCCTCCTGCCTCAACCTTCATTCTGTTCTTTGCTTCAAACGCTTAACCCAGGGACTCATCTTTTCTCCAGTCATTTTCATGTTGAGAACAATGGCTTTTAGCTCTGGATGAACTGTAGAATAAAATGTTGCACAGAATATCTGTTTTTATTGTTTAATATATGTTCTTTCGTTCATTAAAGTATTTTCATCCTCTCACAGAAATCTATTTCATGTTGCGAAAGGTGCTATAGAAAAAATCAACTATGCAGGAGCTACACTTGAGACTGGTTGTTCCAGTCGAGCACTGGATTCAGTCTGTGGTGTCTCTCTTTTCACCATCTTCAACTCCTCCAGCCTGAGTGTGCTGCACGTCAGTAGAAGATCAGTCTGCATGTTCCCATACAATGAAGAAGTTCTCTGCATTTATCGCACCTGGGATATACCCAGGTGGAGCAGTGGGCAGCTATGTAAGCACCCGGGGGACAATTCGGGATTGGGTGTTCATTCTGAAGTTCACAACCATCTCCTTCGTCGTCTTCATATTGATGGGAATGTTCTTCCTGCACCAGCTCTCCAGATGTTCCACCTCCTGCCTGTAGCTGGACTCATTATTGTTTGTGATGCATCCTTCCACCACTCTTATCATCTGCAAACTTTACAATGTGACAGCCTGGATGGGTACGTGCACAGTCATGTGAGCAGAGTGGGCTCAACACACATCCCTGAGGAGAGCCAGTGCTGAGGGTTATGATGGAAGAGGAGAAGTTGTGGATCCTCACTGACTGTGGTCTGTTTGTTAAGAAGTCTAGGACCCAGTTGCAAATGGAGGAGCTTAGTCCTAGTGTGAGTAGTTTGTCCATCAGGGTTTGGGGAATCATGTTGTTTGAAGGCAGACGTGAAGTCCACAAAGCATGAGAGGTACAAACACATTTTTTAATATGGCCTTTAATCAGCTTCAAAGATATTTAGCTTTTGGTATTCATGTTCAGTTTCATTGTGGGTCTGTGTAATTTGGTTAATTTCTTATTTTGCAGTAAAGCAAATCATTTTTTTCCCCCAAAACCAGCACGGATTGGTAGAAGACACTCCAGTGAGGCTGCTTATAATCCATTCACTTTTCTCCGTGTACTCGTTTCCTCCCACAGACCCAAAGCATGCATGTTGGGTTCACTGGTAACTAAATTGTGTCTGAGAGTGAGAATGGTTTGTGACCCTGTGATGGACTGGAGACCTGTCCAGGGTGTCCCCTGCCTCTTGCTCAGGGACTGCTGGACCTGGGCACCAGTTCTCTGTGACCCAGAAAGGAGAACTGGGTAAAGAAGATGGACTTCAGTCACCCTGAGTGTTGGAGTCAGACTGCTGGGTGTTCTGTAGCAACGACCTGAATGATCTGATCTGAGCTTTTTAAAGCTCAAGTCCTGAAGGTGAGCAAAAAAACATTTTGGAGAAAATTTTATTGCTTTGTGTTTTTAGCAAATGGAAAAAAACGTGTTTTATTTTGTTGATCTTTATTCTCAAAAAGCAAATATTTTGTTCTAAGTCTCATAAAGTCAAAGAATTGTCAGACAGATTTAGAAATCAAATAATTATTTTTTGCCTGTTGGAGCTCTAAAATGGCAAGATATTTTATTTTATTGTTATATTTTGGCTTAACAGTCCGTAATGGTTACGAGTTTGATTATAGTTTACACAAAAAATAGTCGAGTGCTGCATCGTGAACACTGTTTTCTGCCTTTAACAGACGACTGGACTTTAATTAGACTCGGGATCAGCATCATCTGTTGTTGCTGCAGGAAACATCTGAAGATGATAACGTGAATAAAATGTTCATAAAATCAATACTTCATCCAACAAACTAATCATTCACCTGAACATCAAATTTTACCCAATCCTCCCTAATGACAATTTACAGGTGTGTTCTTGTGTTTTTATTACTTTTAATGAAAAGCTGAAGTCATGTTTATGATTTACAAGCTTTATTTGAGCAGATGCAGAGCTGGAGCACGTCAGTGGGTTCGACGCTCTGGCGTTGCTCTTCACGCCGCTCGGTGAGCTGAAACGCACAAAACGATGTTTATTAGCAACAAGATAACAGAGCCAGATTCAGAACCTCATGAGAGGTCACGTGGCCGAGTCCACTTCCAGCAGAGGATTACGTCCAGACGCTTCTAAAGTTAGTCCCTGTGAGGTGTGCTGCTAATTTTACTGATTTCATTCAAAGGTCACGTTCTTCCCTCCTGCAGCAGTTTTCAGGTGAACTGTTGACCCGATCCGTTCTCTGGATCCACCAAACCAACCTCCTGCTGGAGCTTCCTGCCCTTCAGTGTCAGGTTGTCTTCTTCTTTCTCCAGCTGCTCCCTGACTGGTTTCATCTGTGATGTCATAAATGTCTGCGGGCGCAGAGACGTGGAGCTCCTGCATTTAATTTGTGGTTGGGTCTCCTGGAATCAGCTGCACTTTGGAGGTCCAGGGTGTTTGAATACTCCAGGGTCTTCTTGTTGGAAGTCTTCAGTGCTCGTCCCTCTAACTTTCTCCTGAAGACTCACCAGCTGAGTCCAGGTAAACGTCCTCCATCTTGGTCTCTCTCCTGCTCAGCGTGCGGGGGACTCTGCAGGATGTGGATCCACCCTGTCTCCATGCTGACCTCTTGATGTTCCTCTCGGCAGACAGGACCTCTCCCACCTCGTGATTTCTCAGTTCCTCCATCTCACAGCTGCTTCATCATCTTAACCCTGCCAGCGTCAGCTTTAAAAACCTGGAGCAACAAAATGATCAATTATTTACTGATGAAGAATTTTATTTTTCCGTTAAGGCAGCGGTTAAAGATTTTTCTCTCTTACTGAGACAGATGAAAGAAAACAAAAGTTTCAGATGATGATGGACAAGCAATCTGACCGAAGCCTAAACCATATGGGGGGGGGGGGGGGTGATGCTTTCTTTGCTGAGAACCAAACCTGCTTCTTTAGCCCAACAACAACTTTAATGATTTTAAATGTCTTTGATGTTTTGTGGCATTTTTTTCTCGCAGCTCCTGTAGAAACTTCACCGTTGTTCCTCCGGTTCCCACATGGGTCCTCAAAACCTTCTCCACGGTTCTGTTTCAAGTTTCCTTGAAAGAAAAGCTACATTTGCTTGAAACTCCTTTTTGTTGCGTCCGTCTCTGCTGATGAGCATTCACAGTTTAGGTTACTTTCATTCAACTTGTTGATGCCAACACTTCTTTTGAGTGCTGCTAGAAGAACCCTGAACCACCGGAGGGACTGGTTTTAGGGACTTTAATGGTTCAGTTTCCACCTGAAGCTCTTTATCTTCTCCTGTTTCTGGTGGACTCGCCTTGTTTTTAAGACCTTCTTCCTTTTTTTAACTTTAAACCATGTTATCTCCAGATTATTTATGTTCTTTGTCCTTCTCGAGGAGCTCGTTGCACTCATCTCTTTTTAGAATTTGACCTCCAGCTTGATCAGTTTTGACGAGCAGGTCTTCAGTACCAGACCGTTCTGATCCGAGTATTAGATAAAAATAAATAAACTTACTGTTGGATCTGCAGAGAGAGGTCCTTGTTCTTCTGCTCCTTTAGCTCGTGGTGGGATTTGTGCAGAACGTCGTCAGCAGGAGCTTCATTCACAGCAAGTTCTCGATCCACCCAACGTTCCACCAGTTTCTCTGAAAATGACAGAAACAAAAACGGATTAAAGATAATTATTTGTATAATTTACTCATTATTTATTCTCATCTTGAATATTTGGACTCGGACCTTTGGGACAGTTTTGAAGTGTCTTCTTGTTTTCTGTTTCTCAGGAGTTCAGACTCGTCTGTTCGATCAGACGGTTTGAGGGAAAAGTCTGAAACTAAAACAACCGGAGAGATACGAACAAATAATCAAACATCTGGACTTAATCAAAGGAATGTACGAGATCTTGTGAGGTGCGCTGAGGAGGACTCTCAGCTACCACCACGTCAACTGCTCGCTCCATGTCTGTAAAACGAGTGTAACCGTTTCTGTTTGCTAAAGTCGATTAGCTGTGGCGGCCATCTTGAACTGGGTTGATTAATCAGTTGTAGACGGTTACTGCGTTTTCAAAATCTGTACTGTTGTTGGTGAGATATTTTGCTAACAGACAAACGTTAAGCACGAGCAAAAACATGATTGGCCTTTGAAAGGTGCTGACGAGATGTTTCTCCTGACGTCGTCAAACTAACATTCAGTTTCATTTCAGCTGAGAATGTTCAGTCAGGCAGGACACAGATGTGTCTCTGGGGTGTCCCCGCCTGCACACGTCTCTGCAGTCCTTGGTCTTCCTGCCCCCCCCCCCTCTTAATTAGACATGAAATCAAACATCTGATGTAGATGTGTGACAGGTCAGTGTGACGGCGTTTCACACCCTCTGAACACCAGAGGAGTTCAGAGGGTTTAGGGAGCACACATGAAGGAAGAGGTGACTGTATGATTTTTATTTATTTTTTTTGGGGGGGGGGGGGGGGGGGTTGCATTTTTGACGTGTCTCTGCTCAGGGCACCCCTCAAAGGTGTGTGTTTGTGGTTATTTAGGATCCAAAGCTCCGTCAGTCAGAAGGACAGCTTTAATCCTCCACATATCCCATCAATGTGCAGGCGCTGGGGACAAAAGGGTCCAGGGGCCCGTCGGGCCTCCAGGGAGGGGACCGGGGACTGTATTTTTAGGGAGGGTCTGAAGCAGCTGCCACTTGACACATGCCACCACCTGGCTCTGAGGACACGTCCACATTGTTGAAATGAGACGGAGCTGAGAGAACGAGCAGAGACCTGTGTGTGAGCGTCCTTATTAACCGCGGGGCCACACACACGCCTGCTGACCATACACGGGCAAGCACACGCCTCACACACGCCAAGAACATTGCCCTTGCATGCTGCTCATAGCTCCAGGCGGTGAAGGCGAAGGTGTCGAGTATCAGAGGCCGGTTGCTGAGCGTGTTCACCTGATCGGAGCAGCAACTGCTGCAGGACGTCTTCCCGGAGCAGCTCAAGGACTTTCCTCTCCACGACAACGGCAGATAAGTTTTCAGTGACTTCAAATCACCTGCTTCATTTTTATTTTTTACCTTGGGCTTGTTATCTTTAGTAAGTTCATCGTTCTGGTCTCACCAGGAGCGTCTGGTCTGCAGCAGAGCCAGGACTTTTGTCCTGACTCGTCTCATTTCATGTTTACAGAGACACACGCGCTGGGTGTTAATAAATATTAAATATTACAGGTATGTAAACATTAACTGGAAGACTGTGTGTGCCAATGATTAAGTCTGTGCATGTGTGTATTGTGATTTGAAACTAACTTAGTGTTATATTTTCTGTCTTATCTTATTACTTCATTATATATCCATTTTTGCAACTTGTCATGGGACTGCAGATGTGAATTAGCTTTTGCTATAATCTGGTGCAGTGCATCAAATGGTGACATTTGTGTTTGATTTGTACATTGTCCCTTTTTAAATAAAGTTCATTCATCATAAATATTGTACGCCATAATGTTTGTAGCTCCGGCTAAACTGCAACGCACGTCCCAGATGAGCCTTTAGCAACTTAACAAATGGGACTCAAAAGATGTGCACAGAAGAAACAAATTAATGCACACGTTTGAAGAAATTCACATTTAAATGTAATGTTCCAACCAAATCAAATGCAGACAAAATTAAAAATGCTCGTTATTTAGAACTGGCCAAAAAATTGTTTTTATTTCTTTTAAGATAAGACCTTTATTGATCCCGCAGGAAGTTGTTGATTTGGATTGAATCAAGCTAAACAGTTAATATGATCCATTAGTTATTATAATAATTATTATTAGTTATTTTTTACAACTTGCATTAAAACATGAAATTATACAGATTTTCCCAAACTCTATTTAATAAGGACACCTCTAAATTGTCCCTATGTGTGAGTGAATGATTGTCTCATTTGTCTCTGTGTCCCTGTGATGGACTGGAGACATGTCCAGGATGTACCCCTCGCACATCGATTGTTGGACATGGGCACCGACGACCCCCGTGACTCAAAATGGAAGAAGTGGGTAAAAGATAATGGATGGATGGAAATAGATATGAAATTAAAAATATATTAAAAAACAAAATAAATTTTTGCCTTTTTCAAAATAAATCCAGTTATGTCCAGAAGATGTTGCATGTGCTGCGATGCACAGACTGTTCTGTTTCTTCTGAGTAATTCAGTGTAAAAACTCATCAGCATCGTTAAATACTTTATAGAAGTACTGAACTGGTGTTACTGGTTCTCACCATCATGGGGCAGATCTGGTTCTGGTCAGCGTGCAGGTTAGGAGGATGGAGGTTCAGGAGGTGGAGGCTGAAACCACCTGAAGGGTCCATGAGCTCAGTTCTTGTCGTTTACCTCCTCCTTCCTGCAGGAAGAAACAAACGCCACAAATAGAAACTGATGGAAAAACAAACTGTTTTAGTTTGAAGTCCTCGTGTGAAGCTTTCCTCTCGCTGGTTTTGGGTCAACATGGAGAACCCTCGATGTGGAGCAGGAAGAAGGCAGCACAGACTTAAAGTGATGTTCATGTGATCATTGCCCTAAACATCACTGCAAGTCTTAACTGTCTCCGTCCCATCGGTCCAACGCCACGTCTCCAACACGGTTCAAAACACTGGAAGGTTCTGTTACAACAGAAATGGCTCTGGGCTCACCTGGGCCCGTGGTCCAAAAGAAGGATCTTTACTGCTCCACGGTCAGTCCTGGTCCTGGACACTCAGTGTCCTCTCTGTTGTCTTCCTCCTGGTCCATACTGAAGACAGAACATGGTAAAAGTTTGGTCTTTGCTTGAAGCTGCAGCAAACACAGACAGAGCCGTCCTGCTGGTTCTTCAGGGTCACACGCAGCGCATGTCAAGCCTTACGAATGAAACAGAAACCTGTCTGATCATTGTTTAGAGAAAACTCGTCTTTATATCGAGGAGGATTTGTCAGATCAGTGGAACTGGATTCATTCCTGAATTACTCGACGAGGCCTTCAGGTGCTCTGAACACGATGGGACTGAGGTCAGTGCCAACAGCAAGACACACAAAGATCTCAACAAATATGCTCTAGTGCAGTGGTTCTCCAACTGGGGTCCCAGGACCCCCGGAGGTCCGCAAAAAAAAAAAAAAAAACGTCTGTTTGTCTGTCTTTCTGTACACACGCACACACACACACACACACATATACATATATATATATACATATATACATATATACATATATACATATATACATATATATATATATATATATAGATATATATATATAGATATAGATATATATATATATATATCTATATATATATAGATATATATATAGATATATATATATATATATAGATATATATATTTAATTAATTACAATTTCTTTACAAGCACATAGATGTTTAACAACCTGTTAAAATACAGCAAAATGCAGGAAATCTCATGTACTTTATTCACAATTTTCTGGGGGAGGACCCCCATTCTCCCCCGCCACCGGTCCACCCACCATTTGCGTTCCAGCATCAATTGGTTTATAAATGAAGCTGTTACTTGGTCTGACTCCTGCTGTTCTGATTCTGTTCAGTTTGATGTAAAGAGTTTTCTGTAAGACTGTGAAGTGGTGATATATTTATTATGTTCATTATGTGAACAGGTAAAGTTTTAAAGTGGTTTTTGATTCTGTTAAATTTTCTCAAAACTGTAATTTTTGGAAGTTGAAATTAAAATTTTGTCAATTAAGTGTGTCTTGAATGAAAAACAGTCCATGCTTAAAAGTATAAAAATTGTACTAACACCATTAAAAACAGGTCTTAAGTATTTATGTTACACAAATATTTCCATTGCATTAAAGAGACAAACTGAAGACAATTATTTAATAAACATGAGGTTATGAAGGTGTTCCTGAGCCCAAACAGTCTGAGAACCTCTAATGTTCGTTTGACAATAAAAAAAGAAATGTCACATTCTGAGCTGCTTTAATCCCTGAAACATTATCAGGACACACGGACGGAACCGCTTGGATTAAATCCCAGCTCTAAGTAAAGAGTTGCTGTATTTCATCTCCTGGAAAAAAAGAAATAACTTTTAAGTCATCGACTGCATCAGCTGCTGATATTTCTCAACAAAATGAGCCTTTTCTATAGTTTGGCTTCATTTTTGCAGCAAAGAATTGGAGATATAATAAATAGGGGTGCACTGATTGCAGTTTTCTGGCCGATCACCGATTTCTAATAAGTCTGACCTGCCAATACCGATTTTGGCCGATACTGATTTTGTTTTATAAGCGACACTGTCAGGTGCTATAAGGTCACAATGCACCTTCAATTTTCCAATATTATTTTATTGAAAAACATACCCTTGAACAATATTCTAGAAAAAATACAAACTTGTTTTAACTGGCCATGAGGTAGTGCTCTGAAATATAAATGAAGTTCAGACAATTGTTAAAACAAACAAACAATAAAAATCAATTTCTCATGCAAGTATCGGCCGATTTCCCAAAATTAAGGAAATCGGTGCCGATAAACCGGCCGGCCGATTTATCAGTGCACCCCTAATAATAAATGTTCAATGTGTTTTCTCTGCAAATGCTTGAACCAAATATTTAGTTCTCTGTTTAAACTGTCTTTAAATAATTCACAGCTCAGAAAACTAAACAGGAATTTTAGATTTATTTCATATTTTTAAGTATCTTGAAGTGCTAGTGAAAATTAATAAAAGATTAGCAAAAAAAAAGCCTAAAATGATTAATAATATTAATAGAAATAATTTTAAACTTTGAGTGTTTTAATTCGTCCTTGCTGAGAGGCAGGACTCTGCTTCAAAGACAAGAGGACCGTGTGAGTGTTGCATCATAAAAAGCTTTCAAAAACAAAAAGAGCAATAAAAGTCTGTGTGCAGTTTGAAGCTGGGTGTTAAAGTTGTGCTAAAACACATTAATAAATATAATAATCCCCCTTGTTTTATTCCACCATGAGGAATTATAACTGCAGGAAAACAGAGAGCGAGAAAAAAAGAGCACTGAATAATATAAAAAATAAAAATAAAAAAGTGGAAACTAAAAACCGTTGTGCAGTTAAAATACAGCATGAAAAAAAAAACTGAGCAGACATAAAATTATGACAGAGCAGATTATGTACGGGCTTGGATGAAAAAAAATTAAGACAAAACACGCAATAAAAATATCTTGAAAACAGGATCTGGAAAAGAAATGTAGTCCTGCAGCCATTTCCCAAAGGAGCTGCTGCAAAATAAAAGACTAAATAATATTTTTACTTTTGGTCATTTTGAAGCTCCAGATTCTCTGAATGTGTCAAAAATAAAAGGAGCAGCAACAATAGTAATGTTTTTAAAGAGTTTCACTGTGTGTCATAAAAAATGTTTGAGTAAAGAAAATATTCATTATCAGAAGTATTTGTACTCACTTCGAGGAGACACCTCAGTTCCTCTGGGGTGCTTCTTTCAACTGGTCCAGAGGATCTGAGGAGACATCAGACCATCCTGCAGGTGGACATGACTCCAGCTCACAGCTCAGCTCTGTCATTTCATCCGGCCTCTGAAGGAAACATGGACACACTGGGGGTGGGGGGTATTACCACCTGGACACACTCACAGAAACCATGCGGACACCGTCAGAGATGCTGCCCTGAACAGAGCTGGATGTCAGAGTCGTCCGCTGCTGGTTCTGGAGACGGAGCGCAGACAGAAACCAGATCAAAGTCAGCTCTGATGGTTCATAAAGTTTAAATGAACACTCACCATTTCATTTCTGGTCCCATGGAAATCTTCTGTTTCAGTAAAGAGACAGGTTTGATTCTCACCTAAGAAAATATCAAAATCCTCCTTAATCCCAAATAATGTCAGATATTTAGGATAAATTAACAGATATAGTTATTAGGAACATTTTGATCATATCCGTTAAAAAATATTCAATGATCTGCATAAAACAAGTGATTTACATTCAACAGCAATTATTTGTTTACAAGTTTATATTACTTACAATAATTCTTAATTGTATTAAAGAAATATTACTGTATGCTGATGGTTTATAATTTCATATAATTCTGGAGTCTTATAATGTAATTTCACTTCTTAACAGTTTTCAGAGTTAATTTCAGGTTTTCAACATCATCATTTTATTCTCACTGAAAGCTTCACTGGGAGGTTAGAGATCAAATTAATGCAAGTTCAAGATAATATCTAAGTCTTATAATTTTACACAACAATCTGAACACTGCTCCGTTTCAGGCCTACCGTGGAAAAGGAGCGCGCGCCTCCCGCCGCTCCAGCTCAGCCGTGCGTAAAAGCGGCGCAGCTTCTCCAAACTCCTCCAGGTCAAAGCGCAACATGGCGGCAGCTGCTGTCCGTCCCGGAGGCCTGGTGTCGCCGCGGAGTTGAGACATTTTGTTGGTAAGAAAACAGATCATCCAGGTGGTTTAATCTCTGAGAAGCTTTTTGGTACTTTGGATAAAAAGTGGCGGTGAGAAAGAAGATCTCTGGTCTTGAAGCGCGCGGGTCAACCACCTCCAATGGAAGAGCAGCACAGCAGCCTCAGCTAAAATCAACCTCTAACAGCTGGGGCCGGAACAAAGAGTGTTTGAAGCTCAGCCACCCGGTGCGTAAAACCAGGCAGCGCGCGCTGCCGGCTGCCCTCAGCACGGACTCGAACCAAATGACACCTCCTGAGATGAGGCCTGCTTTATAGCCCGATCCTCAAGGTCACGATCAGCGGACATTTGTCCCTCATTAGCATATGCCACCTCCTCTGCAGCTCATTGGTGCGCAGCGCCTGTCTCAATTGACACAAAAGGAAAGCTACGTTTTTGTCATAGCGCTAAACTCCAGCCGGCTATTTTTGTATCCCAGTTATTTTATGCACTGTACACACTGTGAGGGGACAGGACGAGCATCTCATGAGTGGGACTTCTGGCATCACTGCCTTTGTGTCCTCTCCAAAACACAACAGCTGGGTTTAAAACAGATGCAGCACCAGTTACACCCAGTGTCTCAAGGCGCAGTTAAAACCATTTGGCACCACTCCCACCTGTAGCCAGAACCTCCTGAACCAACATGGTGGCCTCAGGGCCAGAGCCTGGTTTGTGTTGGTGAATGCTGCTGGGATGTTGGTCTTTGTGTGTGGCCGCGGACGATGCAACCTTAGAGGAGATTATTTCAGGAGCTGTGTGGCATTAAACACGCTACTATAAATACACCACATTTTATTATTAGAGAGAAACATGGCGCTGCCGCACAATGAGGGGGACTTAAGAACCTGCAGCAACTCCAAGAATATGGAATATTAGAATTTTTTTATTTATTTATGATTACAGTATTATGCCTCATGCAAAAGTGAAGATTGACTCAAGATTCAAGATGGCTGTCACAGTCAACTAACTGCAAAACCACAAAAATGTCTCCAACTCAGTCAACTAGACAGAAAATTAGTTAAAAGTTGTGGAAACTGTGTCTGTAAAAAAAAACAAAAAAACTGTGAAAATACTGCTGGACCAATTAAACTTTCAGGAAATAATCTGAATACCTCGAAGTCAAATTATTCAACATGGCTGTCACGACTAAATGGCCAAAAGAAACAGAACACCAGTAACATCCAATAATCTGAGTCAGTGGTTGTTAAAGCTGCATGAGGTCAGGACTCCTTCGTGGATTTTAAATGACCAAGGGGGGGGGGGGGGGGGGGAGAGTCCTGAGAAGTTCTACTGAAATCAAATTAACTTAAAAAATGAGAGCATATATAAAAATATTTTTTAATGTTGTCATCAATAGATAAAGATATATAATGATTGATAGATAAATATACTTAATGATTGATAGAAAAATATATATAATGATTGATAGATGAATATATATAATGATTGATAAATAAAGATATATAGATAGATAGATAGATAAATATATATAATGATTGATAGATAAAGATATATAATGATTGATAGATAAATATATATAATGATTGATAGATAAAGATATATAATGATTGATAGATAAAGATATATATTGATTGATAGATAAAGATATATAATGATTTATAGAAAAAGATATATAACGATTGATAGATAAAATATATAACGATTGATAGATAAAGATAGATAACGATTGATAGATAAA
>NC_056504.1:14207206-14207389 GCF_014905685.2 Nematolebias whitei
ATATATAACGATTGATAGATAAAGATAGATAACGATTGATAGATAAAAATATATAACGATTGATAGATAAAGATAGATAACGATTGATAGGTAAAGATATATGATGATTGATAGATAAAAATATATAACGATTGAAAGATAAAGATAGATAACGATTGATAGATAAAGATAGATAACAATTAA
>NC_056504.1:14207399-14207845 GCF_014905685.2 Nematolebias whitei
GATAACGATTGATAGATAAAATATATAATGATTGATAGATAAAGATATATAACGATTGATAGATAAAGATATATAACGATTGATAAATAAAGATATATAATGATTGATAGATAAAGATATATAACGATTGATAAATAATGATACATAACACTTGATAGATAAAGATATACAATGATTGATAAAGATATATAACGATTGCTAAATAAAGATAAATAAATTTTGATAAAGATATTCAACAATTGATATATAAAGATATAAAATGACTGATAGATAAAGATATATATGATTGATAGATAAAGATATATATGATTGATAGATAAAGATATATAACGATTGATAGATAAAGATAAATATGATTGATAGATAAAGATAAATATGATTGATAGATAAAGATAAATATTATTGATAGATAAATATATATATGATTGATAGATAAAGATAAATAT
>NC_056504.1:14207855-14230708 GCF_014905685.2 Nematolebias whitei
TTATTGATAGATAAATATATATATGATTGATAGATAAAGATAAATATGATTGATAAATAAAGATATATAACGATTAATAAATAATGATATATAACACTTGATAGATAAAGATATACAATGATTGATAAAGATATATAACGATTGCTAAATAAAGATATATAAATATTGATAAAGATATATAAATATTGATAAAGATATATAACAATTGATATATAAAGATATAAAATGACTGATATATAAAGATATATATGATTGATAGATAAAGATATATATGATTGATAGATAAAGATATATATGATTGATAGATAAAGATATATATGATTGATAGATAAAGATATATATGATTGATAGATAAAGATATAATGATTGATAGATAAAGATATATATGATTGATAGATAAAGATATAATGATTGATAGATAAAGATATAATGATTGATAGATAAAGATATAATGATTGATTTGGCTGTTTGTTAAAAGGCTCATTAGCAACATTTCCCAAGAGTTCACGTCTCCATGACTTTTATTTTGTTGCTCAGTAGCTGAAAAGTTTTGTAAACATTGTTCTAAGTAGAGGGCACATGCTATTTGCCTAAAATCTAAGCATTAACATTGGAGTCAACCCTATTTGTTTGTTAGCAAAATATCTTGTGAAAAAATGTTCAGATTTGAAATAAATATGCTGGTGAAAATTCTCAGTCATCCAGGACATGATAAATAATTTTAAAAAATGGTTAAAAACAAAACAACTTGTTAGTTGTGACTTGTTGTTGGACGTAGCTACTAAACAAAGTCCAGTTGTTTTGTTTTTAGCATTTTTTATTAATTTTTTTATTTTAATGAAACTTCCAGGAAGTAATCATTATTATGATTAACATTTGGAGTCAGTTTATTTTGGCAGCCACCACAGCTAGTTATTAACAGCTAACACAAACTCTGTTAGTGTTATGGATACTGAGCAACAGCTTGCTGTGGTAGTAGCTGAGAGTCATTCACAACACGCACTGTGAGCATCTCCAGATATCACAATCACTTTTTTATTCAAGTTTTGACCAAATAACTTCAGCTGTGTCGTTTCTCAACAGAAGGTAACGTGCGTTCCTTTAGGGTACACCAGCCTCCATCAGTTTTGTTGACGTTGTTTACGTTGTTTACATGGATGCAGACAGAAACATGTTCAGTGACATTACTGCGAGCGCAGCTTGTTGCACTGTCACCTGTACTTCCTGTCAGTTTGCATATCAAGTTGTTGAGTGTGTGCATGTGTGTGTGTGTGTGACAAGCGTGGCGCCTCTCACACCAGCTCCGCTCCACCAGCTCTGACCTTCAGCGCGAGGGGAGAGGTTGGATCCTGGTATGGCAGCATGGAGGGGGAGGGAAGAGGACCAGAGTTTCTCAGAATAGACAAAGCCAGAGTCCAGCATTCCTGATCTGGAGATCGACCGTTAACTGTGGGCTCTGATAGGCTTACTTGTAAAAACGCCCACCAAAATAAAAGCTTTCTGGACTGAAGGCCTTGGAGGAACTCACATCGTTAAGACTCAGATCATCAGATGAGAAATGACTCTTTCGCTGTTCAGGTCTAACCTGGGACATGTCATTCTTTGCCACCTCATGTGATCTTGTATTAGTACTCAGAATATGAGTTGTAAATAGTAAATGGTTAATAGACTGTACTTATATACCACCTTTCTATTTTATCAAGATACTCAAAGTTTTTTACAACACAATCTGTGTCCTCAATTACCCATTCATACAGCACTCTACTAGATCTCTACACAGAATAATCAGAGCTTTATCACATTCATACACCGATGGGACACACATCGGAGGCAATGAGGGGTTCAGTGTCTTACATGTGAATGCTGGTGGATTCAAACCCCCTACTCTTGTATTGGAGGACGACCGCTCTAACCACTCAGCCACATAATGACTCTCAGCTACTACAGCACCAATTTTTAGCTCAATACCTGTCCAATTTATGTTTGTTTATCTGTACTTCCTGTTTTAAATTGGGTCGACTCCAAAAATCAGTCAGCTGTAGAAGCTGTATACACCCAAAATTACCTTCTCAGTTTCATTAAAATCCATCCAGTGGTTCGTGAGATATTTTACTAACATACTGTGACTCCAAAAGTCAAAGTTTTCAAACTGCATCTTGTGCATCAGTTCCCGGAGTTTAGGTTGGGAATGACTCTCAGCTACCACCAGACAAACTGTAGTTCAGTAAATGTAAAGTTCCCTGAGCTGTAGCTTCTTTTGTTTGCTAGGACTGCATAGCTGTGGCAGCCATCTTGAATACATTTGACTCCTAAAGTTAATAAGCTATAGATGTGGGTATCACATGAGCAGTGTCAGAACAACACTAAGAGTCAATTTTAACACTGAGCCAGGGAACATATGGTCCAGTTGATTTTTACTATGATTAGAGTTTAATTTAGTTATAGAGTAAAATTTAATTAACACTCACAATTGTTAATATAAGGATTCAATGTTCTTTATTTGAGTAATATACTTTTACTCTATAAGATAAATAACTCTCACAATGTTATTTAAATATGACACTGCTACTATTCCAGTGTTATTCTAAATCAGGTGTCTGCAACCTGCGGCTCTGGAGCCACATGCGGCTCTTCTGTCCCTCTGCAGTGGCTCTTTCAAGCTTTGACCAAAACTATGATCAAATTTAATTTTATTGGTTATTTTTACAAAGATAAGTCAGGTCCTTAGGAATCTGTCCAGATGACCTGACATAACCTTGTAAGATGTTTCTACCTTGGTTATTGAGCGTGCATCAGGACTTTATTGGTTGCTACCGACAACAAAAAAGCTAGTATCAGCAGTTTTCATATTTCAGGTTGTTTCTTTTTTTATGGTCATTTCTTTTGCAAATATGTGAATACTAGAAGTAATACAACAAGTAAATCATACTCACTTTAACTTTATGCTTTATTTCTATAATTTATTTTTTCCACAATGAAAAAAAATCACATCTGCATAGTTCAATTTTTTTAATAATTGAAAAAAAAAAGTGTATTTTTCCTTCTTTACAAAAATCTTGTTTTTCTTTTGTTTTAAATTGTAAAAATATTAATAAACGTTAAAAATCATAATATGTGGCCCCTACTGGCCAAAAAGTCTCCTCCAACAAACCTAAGGCGTGTCACGGGCCACCACTTGATAATCACAGTCGTAGCAATTTGTTGCAGCTTTGGACACGTTTAATTTAGTGAACGAAGGCGCTAAAATGGCTCTTTTGATTGTAAAGTTTGCAGACCCCTGTTCTAAATCATCTACATATTTTTCATAGTAAGTGTAAGATCTATGTAACACTCCCTGTTAATTATATTTAACTCTAAACACAATGTTTATCTGTAACTAATCCTGCCAGTGTCAAAAAATGTACTCCAATATATATTGTTTTACTTTGTATTATAAACCTGTTGTTAATATTTCTTACAGCCAAAACTGCAAAAATATTTGTAGGACACAAAAACATTATCTTCCTTGTCTTATCAATTTATTAAGCTTTGTACAAAAATTAAATACAAAGGCTTCTTTGCAGTTTCAGTTTGACAAATATCTGTATCAGTCATGAAACTGGTGACAACGTTAAAAACACCCATTTTTTTTAAGAGGGTCAAGTAAAATTTGTTGCCACAAATTGCACAAAAGCTTTTCAAACCAGAGCTTCAGATTTCCAATTAGTGTGTTGCTGTTATTACAGATAAAATCCTGTAGCCCCATTACTTTTTTGCAAAATCCATTAAAATTTGAGGGGTACTTGAGATATTTAGCTAACACACACTTGGGTTAAAAACA
The DNA here is from genome assembly GCF_014905685.2 of Nematolebias whitei. Lineage (NCBI taxonomy): Eukaryota > Metazoa > Chordata > Actinopteri > Cyprinodontiformes > Rivulidae > Nematolebias > Nematolebias whitei. The sequence goes on from NC_056504.1 coordinate 14,211,676, forward strand.
ACATTGCTCTTTTGCCTTTCAGCAGCGGGCGATAAATCCGGTGCCAGACTGAGTTTGTTCAGGAAAAACACAAACCGGCAGCAGGATGTTTTCACTTTCAGGCCGGCCATCCTGTTATCTGTTGCCGTGGCAGGAGCAGAGGTGTTGCCGTGACGGCTGAAACTTTCTCGGGCATCAGTTGAGATAGAGCGGGCCGAAGCTATTCTGGGACGAGGGTCTCTTCAGAGAGGCTGGTTTCTGTACGCCGTCACTTGATTTGAAAAGCTGCCATACTGACAACACAAAGAGGAAACATGTCCCAGAGTCCCCAGAGTTACCCGCCTTAAATAAGTTCACGCACACACAAATATGTCGGTAAGAGCAACGTTAGCGTCTTGCCCATCTCTCTGCACTGCACCCTCCGCTCGCTGCAACAGCTGACCTCTCAGAGCTGCAGCTCTCCTTACGTCCCCAGTGTTCCTCAAAATCATTTAGAGCTCCCTGCAGCCGGGCCTGTCGCTGCTCGTGCTTTCATTCTTGGATAACTGTCAGCTCGGACACAGACGAACAGAAAGAAGAAAAAGAAAAGCTGAGCGGACACGTCACTGTAGGCCTCAAAACGTCGGAGCAGAACCAGTGTTCCAGGGATGAAGACTGGACCTCTGACAGGTTCAGGACTTGATCCTTGGGCGTCGTTTAGATGGTTACACAAGCCCAGTGCCAAAAAAGAGTGGATGTTTTGTAAAATATAAATTAAAGAGAATGCATTAATTGGCTAATCTTTATTCACAATAGAACATAATAAACATATCAAATGTTAATTTAAGAAACTACAACTTATAGATAAACGTACAGTTATTTAAAACTTGATGGCAGCAACACATAAACAAGGGGGGACAGGGTCGTGTTTACTACCGTGAGCCCCCCCCCCTTTAACAGCAGCCTGTAAATATCTAGGAACTGAGGAGAGCAGCTGCTGGAGTTTCTGGAGGGAATGTTGTTCTTGTCTGATGAAGGAGCCGTTCAACAGTCCTGGTTCTGTTTTCTGGATTTTCTGTTTCATAATGAGCCAAATGTGTTCAAGTGGTGAGAGGTCTGGACTGCAGGCAGACCAGTTCAGCAACTGGACTCTTCTGTCATGAAGCCATGTTGCTGTAATAAATAAATAAATAATAAATAAATGCTGTATGAGGTTAAACATTGTCTTACTGAAATATGCAAGGTCTTCCCTAAAAAATATAATGTTCAGATTAAAGTGCATGTTCTTCTAAAGCACAGATATACTTATATTGATGGTGTCTTTCTAGATGTGCAAGCTGTCCATGTTAAAGGAATTAATGCAACCCCATAGCATCAGAGAGGCACAATGGTTTCTCTTTAGTACAGAGAACTTTGATGTTTTCAAAAATAACTTCCAACTTTGGTTTGTCTGAACAGCTTGAACCAGTATATGACAGAACAGTGTTCCTCTTGTGTTTCTGGATCTGTTTACATGTGGCTGATTCTCAAAGTTAAAGGTTCTTTATTGTCATTCACATCACATGTGGTACATGAGGTGGAACGAAATTGTGTACTCGGGGTACACCCAAAAATAGAAAAAAATATAAAGTATGAAAAAGAAACAGTATACAAGACTCTAAGATATACTCTGAAATAATAACAATGTAAAATAATATGGTGTTTAAACCGCAGCCTGATTCTTTGCACGATAGAGCTTTAAGCAGCGTTTGTGGATGACAGTGAACTGTGTTTAAAGACTGGGATTTGTGGAAGTGTTGCTGAGCCCATGCAGTGATTATGAGGTGCCGTGGGCACCTCATATGTGATGTCCAGAACAGAACCAGACCAGTTTTTAATGGTGCGGCCCCTGAGAGACCAAAGATCACGACCATCTAATGCTGACTCAGAAATGTCTCCTGATTCTTTAATTTTTTTCATATTAAAGAACTTTATGATATTCAAAGTCTTCCCAGTTTTCTATTGAAAAACATTATTCTGAAAAGGTTCCACCAGATTTAGACACAGTTTTTGTTTTCAGACAGGTGAACCTCTGCTCATCTTTACTTCTCAATGATGCAGCCTCTATAATGTTCTTTATAACCAGTCTTCTGGTTGTTACTCAGTCAAATGAAACACTATTACAGACTACAATATATTCATTTAAACATCTGATCACTATGTTCCCTTTGGGTTTATGAGATATGTAAATCAGTATATTTGATTTTTATTTATATTTTGCACAACATCCCAACTTCTCTGAATCGTTCAGTGGAGAAGACTGATCTCACACAGACGTCTCTCTCCACGTCTGCGTCAGGACTAAAACATTAAAGTTATATAAAGGAACACAAAATGAGACTTTGTATAGTTTTTTTTTTTTAATAAAGAACATTTATTTACTTAATCAAGAAAGTTGTATAAATAATTTTGTTGTTTTTTGACTGAAATAAATATTGGATGAATTTGTTATGGCAAAGAGAATAAACTTTATTAAACTTTAAAACATGAACAGATATGAAAAAGGGGCACACACTGAAATAATTCAAAAATTAATATCTTACACACTTCAGCCACGAGTATCCATTTCAAAATGTTTCTGCTATTTCTTTTAAAGCCATATATAAAAAATAAATATCTGTTCCAAATGTTTAAGATAAAACTTGTTTTCTTGATTTTCTCCTATTTTTTTTATTTCTTGTTTTATATCATCTCTGAAATGCAAGTTGAATGTTTTGCTGTTTTCTCTTCACGAGGGTCTACGTTCTGTCTTGTAGCAGAAACCTCAACTCAGTCGGTGAAGCGGTGATTCGTTTTGGATCAAAGCATTCATCGCTGGTGGATATTTCTGTAATCACTTCATGCCAGCCCACAATACCGTGAAGCAACTGTGTGGGCTCAGGTCTTAGCCGCCGGTTCATCAGAGTGGAGCCAGGCAGACCGAAGGCACAAACACCCTCTAAAGCCCCAATTACTCCCACCCCTCCCAGTCCCACCCAGTCCCTGTCAGTGACCCATACAGGCACCAACATCACACACAGAGCTAATCAGTCTTTTAGAGGTTTGGGGGCTTCAGGCCTCTGATATTAGGCTCTGGCTCCAGACAATGCTCCATCTCTCATTGTGCTAAGTTGTGGTCGGGGTCTGTGGACCCTGGCCTGCATGGCCAGTCCCCCCCTCGGTATGCATGGCAGCCCTCAGCTGTCCGTCTATTTCAGGAGCATGGAGGCATACCTCGACTCAGCTGGGGCATCAGAAACAATGAACGTGGTGCCTTATCCAAACAGAGGCCCGCAGACAATCTGACGCACTCCAGGATCCCAGCAAACTCCCCGCTGCCCCCCCCCCCCACACACACACACACCTCCTCGTTCAATTACACAAGAGGAAAGAGTTAACAAGGAGGCCTATCACTCACGACCTGCGCCCTTTAAACACACGGAGAGACGTCCACCACTTATGAGCTTATAGAAACACAATTTTTTTCCATTGTTTAAAAATTTGTAGACAAAATTACCAAAAAATTCTGTTGCTGTCCAAAAATCCTACGCCGATGTTAGTATTTTAAGAAGAATGCCCACATTTTCATATATGAACTGTATCGGAGTAAAGAAGATCTAAGAAACAGCTGTCAGTGACTCATAGGGTCGCCATGGTAACCACACCTGTGTCTGTCACGCCCCGACCGACGAAGTATTGAGAGGCAGAAAGAAGCAGACTAAAAACTAAGCCTCAGCTGCTGTGATAAAACTATAAATCAGATTTTTTTATTATTATTATTATTTTACCTGAGAGTGACAGAAGACACGTGGATTTTTTGTGTTTCTGCAAAGTTTTATGATGGAGATGTGAAAGTTTTAAAAGATTTCAATTCAATTCAATTCAGTTTATTTATATAGTGCCAAAACACAACAAAGTTGTCTCAGGGCACTTTACAGGAACATTCACATACATAAAAGCCAATTAGTAAAGTTCTCTATCTAAAGAATCCAGCAGACAAGTTGAATCTTGGCTTCATTGCACTCTCCCATCCTGAGCAAGCACAGTGGCAACAGTGGAAAGAAAAACTCCTTTTAAAAGGAAGAAACCTCCAGCAGAACCAGGCTCAGGACAAGCGGCCATCTGCTTTGACCGGCTGGTTGAGAGGACAGGAAGGAGAGACAGACGAACACAGAATGGTAGGTCCAGGTGTATCTGAAAGACAAAAATACACATGTTAAGGATAGAAAAAATAATTACAAATACAAAACATGTTGAGCAGAGTAAGTAAAGACAGTAGCAGAGTGAAAATTGTGGTCAGTTTGTCCTCCAGCAGTCTAAGCCTATAGCAGATTTCTCAATTTTGAAGAGAATATTTTGAGCTAAAGTATAACTGAGGTCAGTGAAAGCTGGGGTGCACGTTGCATCATGCAGGGATTTAAGAAAAAACATCAATCAATGAAAGCAATGAAAGGAAAATTTATATCTACTAAACAGAGTTGTGGGAGTAAAAAGAGTTTATTTGCAAAAAAAATAGACAATTCAAAGTTAGTGAGACATCAACAACTGTTCATGATCATTTGTGTGTGTGTGTGTGTGGGGGGGGGGGGGGTCTGTAAAAATCATATCAGTTCAGATAAAGTCCAGCTTCCTGCGACTTATTTAAACCTGCAGCTTCAGTAAGGCCTGAGTTTTCTCTGCACCAAACCTCCAACATTTCTTGTGTTTTGTGAATTTTGTCTACATTTTGGGAACATCTATCAAACATCAAGACACACTATTCACAGTCGATCATTTTATCTGTGCGTGTAATTTACAGGGTTAATTTCAGTATGCATGACCAAAAAAATGAACCATGAATATGAAATATGAATGTTTTTGCTGACACTTGTTGAATGAATTCACTGAATTGCTCAAGTTAAAACAAGCAGAACAGAAGCTAAAATCAGCAAAACAGAGGCTAAAAGTTAAAATAATTTCTTATGTATAGGCAGCCTGAATAAACGGACATTTACTGAAACAGGAGTAAAATCCAAACTAATAACATTTATGGTGATAGTTGTGCACTGTCACATTACTCAGCGGTCTCTAACATGTCAACATGTCAGCTGTGTTGCTGTAAAACTCTTTCTGCATTTAAATAAAATTACATTTGCACAATTTTATATTGTTATCTTTAGATTTGAGTGAAGTTTCTAAAGAGTGGCCGTGCTGGATTTAGATAGACCGGCAGGGGAAACTTGTCCAGCTGCATGGAAAAACCTTCGGTGAGCGTCTCACAGGATCTGACTGTGAGAGCTTCATCTCATGACAGCAGCGTGTGTTCACGACGTCCAGGGGTGCAGGTGGCAGCGCTCGCCGTTTGGAAAATTACTGATGTTTAACAGAAGTTGATGTCAAAATGAGGGGCATGTCAGCGAGACGCCTGCTGCTCTTCATCCACGTGTTTTTTTTATCTTCACAGGGACTTTGCATCGACTTCCAATGATTTTCCAGTACTTCTATAGCATAGCCCCGACCCTTACCTCAAAAACTGTGTTTGAACTCAGGAGGACCAGGATTTAGTCCTCACAAGTTTGTGTGTTGGAAAAATGTTCCTAGCAGCAGTAAACACACACACACACACACATTTTGATGGCACAAAAATCTGACTGATGTTGGATTCCAGTCCGTTCAGACTCTCTGTCCACTTTGACCTCTTTAAGTTCAATAGAAAAATCAAAACAAACACGTTACTGTTTCTAGTATTTTAGTATTTTACCTTGTTTTATTAGGCACCTTGATTTGATTTTGTTTTATGACACTACTTTTTTTTTATTATTATTTGCATGTTATGGCTGTTTATTGTTGTCTGTACGTTGTTGTTTCTTTAAACCAGGTCTGTCTTGTAAATGAGTCCTTGAGGCTCCATGGGACTAACCTGGATAAATAAAGGTTGAATGAATGAATTAAATAATAAATGTTTCTTCTGTATAAAACAAATTAACCAATTTTGTATAATGAAATTATTTTTAATGAAAAATTTTCCAAGTTTTTGAAAAGCAACAGCAAAATAAACTGAAAAATATACTACGGTCAGATTTTTATTTATTTAATTTAATTTAATTTAATTTTTGCATTCATAAAAGTGGATCTCTGATTTTCTATCAAAAATGTCTTTATATTTTATTTATTTATATTTAAAACCAACGCAGTGCATCAAACTGTGTTACATGATAACACAGGGCAACTTCTATTTTGCTCATTCCAAATCTACAAAACATTTTCTTAAAGGAAAAAGTAACAAACTCTAAAATCTCACACACATAAAATAAATACAAATAAGATGAGGAGAAAAGAATACATGAAAAGATATGTCTCACTTTCAGCTGAAGATGAGTCAGTGTGTACAGATTTATCTTAGTTTGCTGTAAAACATATAAAAAAATAATAAAAGGTTATGAGCATTTTCTTATTTTAATTAATCTGCTTGTGTCATATTTAAGTTTTACCTGAACTCTGCCTCCATGAAATGAATCGATCAAACAGAGAAGTGGATGTGGAGTTGGTGCGAGGGTCATTAATCTTATATTTGTGCTGTGAAGGCTCCTCTGACACAACATATGTCATCAGATCAAACATTCACTATTAACTTGTGTCTGTGCATATTTTTTCTTTTACTTCTTATAAAGTGTTTGTATTTTTCTGTTCTTTTTATTTTCTCATTTGTGCACGTGTTAGTTTTGTCCGTTTGTGTATTTCACATCAACTTTATTCCTCATTTATGTGTTTTACCATCAGCCCCCCCAATGACTAGATGAAAACTCGCCCTCATGGTTAAATCTGACACCAAGGAATCCCCTGTTTATTATGTGGTTTATTTTAAATAATTAAGTTTGATCCAATTTATTTTATATAAATAACACTAATTCACAACAAAAGTCAGAACCAGGCTCAGGATGGACATCTGTCTGCCTTTAGTGGACAAGACAGAGACAAATACAGACTGTTAAACACAAAGTTTGACCTGATTATCAGTTATTAGTTTTATTGTTATGGGTATAAGCTATTCTGAATCTGACGAGAGCTAAATGAAAATATAGATGCTCTAAATCATATTTTGTTTAGCACTATAGCATCCATTCGCCATTTTTCTTTAAAAAATATATTCTTTCTTCCCCTGAAACAAGAACTCTGAGACATTAACTAAGGTTAAATTTAGAAAAAGTAAAATTAATTAATAATATCAATGATTTAGAGCTAATAACAGAATTCTAAAACCATCAAGGCACTCCCATGTTTTATTTGTTCAATAACTCAACAGCTTGTTGAATGAAGCTTTTTTAAACGTTAAATTTGTGATATATGACAGAATAATCTGCAATAATTTGTCTCTGAATACATTTATTCAGTTATTTTCAGGTAAATCATTCACATCTGAGCAAGAAAGCTATATGGGCCTAAAATACGCCTCTGTGGAACACCCGCTGTGCAGTTTAGAAAGGATGATTTCATCCCAGTAACTTTGACACATTGATCTCCACAGTGAGTAAAATCAAAAACAAAAGGTTCTGCTCAAATCAGAGTTTGAGGTGCTGTAATGTCTGATGTATTTAGTTAAATTATTATTAATACATGACGTTAAATCAACGACGATGTGATGAAATCTGTCCAGCTTTATATAAAAATCACTTTAAACAAACAGGAGAAAGGGACTTGTCAAGAAAACAAATTTAAACCTAAAATCAATTAAATGGACCTAAACAACCCAGCATGGTGTCAAAGGTCACAGAGCAGAGAAGGTTTTGAAGGTGATTGGAGGCAGTCATGGACGTGCCTGTCCAGAGTCCAAAAGGAGGTCATGTCACGGTTTAGGAGCTGGGGCAGAAAAGGCGCGGCGTCCTCTGAGCTGAGGCTATCGGCATGTCAGGAGCAGCTGATCAGCTGGAGGGTGAGCTCAGAGAGGTGGAGCAGGACACGGAGGACTTTAAAAGGAAACAAAAATGAGTCAACAACTTTACTAAATAACTTCACACAAAGGTGTTTCCACAAAAGAACTGTCAGGTCATTTTTTTCTCACAGATTAGCAGATCCTCTTGAGCTCATGTTCTACAAACTAACAGAGTCCAAGACAGGTTTTAAACACACCCCGTCTGATTTGACATGTAATCAAATTATTCTGGTGACAAAAAGAGCATTTTACCTGGAATAAAACAAGGTTGAGTCATGCTGCATCTCCTGCTTGATTCATCATTAAAAAGTAAAATGTTTTATTAATATTATTTTACTGTAAAATAAACAGTTAACAGCACAAAGATTGTATTGGAATAATTGTTCTTGCAAGACTTCCACTTAGTGAACCCATTTAATCAGAGGAGTTTTAAACCACAAGGTTCTGATGACTTCAACAACCAGAGGTGGCCAAAGTTCTGCTATCAAATGATGAATCCAAATATCTTCACAGTTATTCAGCAGCTTTACTAAGTTTTTATACTTTACTAAGAAATAAAAAGTATACAGTACATTGGACTGATTTTTTTTATGTGTTCCAGCTGATTTCCTAAAATCAAACTATGATCTTTGATCTGTGCCTCATCAGGAAATCAAAATTTAAATATTCAACCTTTACAAAATGTGCATCAAAGCTTTATCATTTTAATTAAAACCACTTTTGACATATTTAGACTAAATAAGTTCTCCTCATCCTAAAGTCTTTGTGTGTCTTTATCTTGCACCTGAATATTTGTCTGAACTTATCGGCCTTTAATGTTATTCAGGCTCGCTTAGATCTTCTGAACAGTTCCTTCGAGATGTTCCACGTTCTAGATCAGTCTGATTGTTCCTGCAGTGGAAGCTGTGGAACAATCCTCCACTCTCCATCAGGTCTGACCCCTTCTGTCGATCTAACAGTCCTCGAGACACGATTATTATCTTTAGCATTTCTTTAACATAAAAAGAAAGAGCTTTTAGGTGATTTTATCTTTTTATTTGTTTTTACTCTCCATGTTTTAACACCACTTTATGTTTGAATGATTTTATGTTTTGTCTTTGTTTAAGATGATTTGTTGTGGAGCAGTTTAGTCAATTTTGGTTGTTTTAAACGAACTTTGTACAAAGTAATTACAGTTGAGGCAGAGGCACCAACAAGGAGGAGGAGGGAGTGGGGCACTTTAAATTTGCTGGTCAGATGTTCTCTAATATATAATTTGTCTATTAGCAAAATATCTCATGAAACTTTGGACTAATCGTAATAAAAAGTCTGTCTACAACTGACTAACTTTCAACCTGATTCCAGACGGCTGCTGATCAACCTGTTTAAACATGAATGGCTTCAACCAGGGGCGATTCTCGAATCTGAACTTTAGGGGTGCTTAGCCCCCAGTGCTGACAATGGCTCTTGGCTTGAACAGTGTGGTGGCTATTGGCATAAGAAGCATTCATAATGTGGGGGGGGGGACACTGGTGGGGGGTCAGGAGGTCCTCCCCCAGAAAATTTTGAATAAAGTAGATGCCATTTCCTGCATTCTGGTGTATTTTAATGGGTTGTTAAACATCTACGTTTACCTACATAAGTAAACACTTGCTTCAATAATTATTTTTAGAGAGGTCGCCACAACAAGAAGTAGCACTGAGCTAGCAGCTTGCAATACAGACGCGCTAGCTAAGATGCTACAGATGTAGCGCTCTGCTTTACATTACACAATCTAATCATCTCTTCATACAAAATCAGTTTAGTGTTAACTGATCATAACAAACAGACTAAACTTATACAACCAGAAGTTATAACATACAACTACATTTAAATCACAGAAAACAAAGCACAACGAGCTTTAATCATTAACCTTTAATTTAACCAATAAGCTACAATTTAATTATGACAGAAAATGGAGGATTTACTTACAGTTACCTTCGTACAGATGAACATGTGGTACTTCCTGTTTATCACTGTTGTATTCAGCTGCTCATGAGGTCGGCCGCAGAACTTTATCATCTTTTGCATTTTTCCAGACTCAGTTTAGTTTTTGGAAATGGAATAAACTGTATTCCACCCTCTAAATCAGGAATATTCAACTAACAATTATTTTAACTTTACTTTTCAGGGGTGCTGAGTTAAAATTTAGGGGTGCTTGAGAACCCCCAAAAAGAGGCTAAAATTTCCACTGGCTTCATCTCCTTCAGTCTGACAGATAATGAACTGGGTGTGCTGGCAGCTGATATGTTCAAGAGTAACAGACCGAACAAGATCTTTAATGAAATCTGTGACGTGCAAGGCAGTAAGCAGAATGCAGTCTTTCAAGAAATAATAGTTTGATTTATGAATATGAAATCAGTAGAGAGGTTTGAATCAGTTCACTTGTCTTCAGTGAGTTTTATCAACTGTAAAAATAATAAAATAAAATAAAAAAAAACTTCAGTAGGCCTAGATCAGAAGGTGATTCCTTAACTTCCACACTGCAGTATTTTTCAAAGAGCCAACACATGTGTATGAAAACGGTATCATAAACTCCTGAAATTCTAGAATGGGTTTCGGTTTACATGCCACCCAAAGTGTATCTGTGATCTTCATCGGGCCATTTCTGTGAAAGTTCTCTGTAAGCATCCGTTTTTAGACCTAATATATGCATTTGTGAAGATGTGTCATTTGGATGGAGTCATCTTTACTCATTAAAAGTTTTAATCTAAGGAGATTAACCAAAAAACAACAGATCTTCTTATCAGCCTTTCAGATGCTCTTCTCGTTTCCTTCCTTGACACTAGGAACAACCCATCATCCCAGTTCGAGAATTTCTCCGGACAGCACTGAGTTTTCAGTCCTCGGAGAGATTGTGTCAACATTTAACAGCTTTTAAGAAGCGGGAGCAGGAGCAGGTGAGGGAGGCCCTGAGGGAAAGCTCCGAGCTCCTGCTTCACTCGCAGCAGGCCCTGGCATTCAGAGAAGTGCTACTTTCAGGCAGAAGGCCAGACAGTCGGGCAGCTGGCACGGAGTAACATGTCTCAATCGTCCATTTCGCTCAAACTGCATTTAGCGCACAATAAATACAACAGTGTGTTGTCATCTCCTAATCATCAGGGCCTGAATAGCGTGAACATTAGAGGACAGGGTCTCAGGAGGAGCTTCTTATCTGTGATTGATGCCAAACGAGAGGTGAAAGAAAATTTGAATCTGCCAAGACAAACTATAGGTTTTCAGAGGAGGGGGGTGCTGGGGTCTTGTGTTGCTGTTTGTCATTTAGCAGGAGGGGAGATGTGAAGCCTTTTAGTTTTTTTTATTTTTTGTTTTTTTGTAGAGGTTGTCACTGTAGGAAATGCCTCCCTCTGCTGCCACCAAGCTCCAATCACAGCTCTGAACTGGCTCTGGTTTATGGCTCTAGATGCATCAGATTGTAAATATGATGGAATATACTGTGTTGTACCAGATCTGATGTTTTTAGATTAATCTGAATGGACTGTTGGACATTTTTAATGTCAACTTTCAAACACATGCAGGACTGCAAGGTTAATATTGTTTGTATAAATTCCAAAAAGGGCATTAGTTCTTAAATGTTCTTTTTATCTGTTTTACATCAACTTTACATTCCCAAACAGCTGAAGGGTCTTATTTCTGAATCTTCATCCTGACTTGAACATATAGTTAGATTACACTTCATACTGTGATCAAATACTGAATTACTTTCAATTACGACACAACAAAAGCTATGCATGTTCAAATAAAACCAGCCTTCCTGCGGGTTTAAACCATATTTTACAACAGCAGGTAATTAAAAAGGAACATTAGTGTTTCTTCTGAAGGAAAGATTCTCTGCTCTTCTCTCAAATGTTGAAGCTGATTTTACTGAAAAGTAATGTAATATGGTTTAAAGTTTATATCCCTAAACTTCTTTTTATTTGAGAGTTGTGATTTTGAAGAGAACATAAATATTGTACGCACTATTAGACTTGTAGATTTGGAACAAAGTATGAAGGCAGTTTATAAAGTTTACTGCATTTGTTATAGTTGGATGTAAATTGTTGTGATCGATACGACTTCAAGTCTGACCTAAAGTATTTCAACTCTGATCTGCAGCCAACCAAACTCCTGAAAATTATTGTCCTTCTTTGTAACTATTGTCTAGATTCCCAAAAATGCAGGTCAAACAGCTGATTTAAGAAATACTTTGTTTTAAAGCTGTTTTAGAGCTGATTGAAACTAATATTTATAACTCTGGTGATGCAGCGGTTGTCTCACAGCGAGGTCACATTTCAAATCACAACAGTTTCCTTCTTCTTCTCACTGCACAGGTTCAAGTGTTCAGAAGTAGTTCAAAGTACTTCAAATAGGTCAGTGGGGCTCTGCAGTAAAATTGTGAACAGTAAATATATCAACTGTTGTAGATAGCTCCTTGGACGGCGTTAGTTTCGAGACAGAGTTTAATCAAAAGATCAAAATGGACTGCTGCAAAAATATTAGTTTTTAACAGTATTTTAATAATAATTCAACCTTTAATAATACAGGTTAATCTTATTGAGCCTCAGAGACTCATTTACAAGAGAAACCTGACTTTAGCAAAGAATGATGACAACAGTGGACAACAAAGACAATAATAGACAATTATAAAGGATGCATACAAACTGAGAATAACAATAAAAAAAAGTAACCAAAAAACCCCAGCTAGGATGTAAGGCGATATAAAATACTAAAAAGAGGAACATGTCTGTGTTGGATTTACTCATGAACTTAGCAGATGTTTGAAGCCACTTAAAGAGGTCAAGGCCGAGAGCGTCAGATCTTTTTGTAAGATATTCCAGGAAACAGGAGTAGAGTAGGAGAAGGCCCTTTTGCCAAGTTCACTCCACACTGAGGGAACACTGCAGGTAATAATGTCCTGAGAGCGCACGCTGTAGCTGCACTCACGCAGAGACATCTAGGAGGAGATGTATGAAGGCAACCGACCAAGAAGTGATTTAAAGATGAAAATGGACCAGTGAGAGAGTCTGTGTGAAGTTAATGATGTCCAATTAACCAGTAAATACAGGGTGCAGTGGTGGGTATGATAATCACAGCCAGTTATGAATCTTAGTGCATCCAACATCTGCAGGGTGCTTGTAGGAGCTTTCATGTAAATAATGTAACCGTAGTTAATGGAGGGAAGGAAAGTCACAATTACAAGACGTTTCCTAGCATTCAGAGTTAGACAGGATCTGCTTCTGAAAAAAAAAAAAAAACAGTTTAACTTTCATCCAAAAAAGTTCAATCTGGTCCTCTGGACATTAAAAAAAAAAAACAAAGCAAAACAACAAAAAATGTAGAAACGTTTCGTCTCTCATCCAAGAGACTTCCTCAGTCTGAGGTGCTGTTTTCAGCTCAGTCTCTTAAATAGCACCGTCTCAGAGTGGATCAACCAGTTTGCTGCTGACAACCAAAACCAGCTGATCACATGCTCAAGAAGGACCATCAGCCTAACAATGGCTCATTAGCACACTGATGGCTGTTTACTGTTCACAGAGGGCTGAGTGACACTAGCAATCACAGCATTGTAAGAGGGGGACAGTTGAACCCGGAGGCCTCCACCCCTGTTTAATGATGGACGATTTCTTTTCACAAAGATGGCCTCCTTTACTCCTCTCTCAAACCATCGTTCCTCTCTGTCCAGGATGTGAACATCTTCATCCCTGAAAGAGTGACCGCTGGCCTGGAGATGAGTGTAGACCGCAGAGTCCTGGCCTGATGATGTTGATCTTCTGTGCTGGGCCATCCTTTTGGCCAGTGGCTGTTTTGTTTCCCCGATGTAAGACTGATCACAGCCCTCCTGACAATGAACAGCATACACAACATTACTCTGTTTGTGCCGGGGGACTGGATCTTTGGGATGAACCAGTCTTTGCCGTAATGTATTTTGGGGTTTAAAAGCCACTGGGACGTTATGTTTAGAAAATAAACGTCTCAGTTTCTCTGATACTCCCTCCACATATGTAATGACCACTGTCTGGGTCTGGGTTCCTCCTTTTCACCTGTTGGCTGACTGGAGTCCTGTTTGGGTTTCTTCTCTGCTTTTAGGAAGGCCCAGTTAGGATATCCACATTGCTCTAGAGCCTGTCTTGTGTGGGATTTCTCCTTCTGCCTGGCTCCTGAGCTAGTGGGGACGCTGTCTGCTCTGTGATACAGAGTCCTAATGACTCCTAACTTGTGCTCCAAAGGGTGATGGGAGTCAAACTGCAAATACTGGTCTGTGTGTGTGGGTTTGCGGTACACCTCAGTTTGCAAATGTCCTATCAGAGACTGAGACCTCACAGTCCAAGAAAGCCAACTTGTCATTTTTTACATCTTCTCGTGTGAACTTGATGTATTTATCCACAGAGTTGATGTGGTCAGTAAAATGTTGGACTTCCTGAGATTTAATTTTAACCCAGGTGTCGTCAACATACCTGAACCAATGACTTGGTGGTGTCCCTGAAAAGGACGTCAAGGCTCTCTTTTCTACCTCCTCCATGTACAGGTTGGCAACAATAGGAGAAACTGGAGACCCCATAGCACACCCATGTTTCTGCCTATAATATTGCTCCCCATATGTGAAGTAGGTTGACTGCAGGCACAGTTTCAAGAGTTGACACAGTTGTTCTGTGGAAAGCGTGGTCCTGCTGCTCAGAGTGGTGTCTGATTTTAATTTTAAACTGACCACCTCTACTGCATCATCAACAGGAATGCACGTAAAGAGTGATGTGACATCAAAAGAGACCATTGTTTCATCAGTCTCCATGATGACATCCCTCACCTTATCCACAAAGTCCATGGTGTTCTGTATGTGGTGTTCTGAGCTGCCAACTAAAGGGATGAGTACAGACGCCAGATATTTGGAAACATTGTAAGTGACAGAGTTAATCATGCTAACGATTGGTCTTAAAGGTACACCTTGTTTGTGGATTTTAGGTAAACCATACAGACTAGGTGTGGCCTCCCCTGGGTACAGTCTGTGGTACAGAAAACGGTCAATAGCCTTGTCCTGCTCCAAAATTTTCAGGCAATCTATCAATTTCTTCTTGTAACCACTTCCTGGATCTCTTTTCAGAGGTTCATAAGTGGTTAAGTCACTAAGGAGTGTCATAACTTTCTCATGATAGTCTTTCTGGTTCAAAATCACTGTGCACCTTCCTTTGTCTGCTGGGAGAATGAACTTTCAATTTCCTTACTAAGTTTTCCACGTGGAGCTTAAAAGAGAGATGCGAAACACCCAAGATACCCAAATATTTGTAGGAATCGACAAACTTAATAGGAGCATCATTAGAGGATAAAATCAAAGGGAAAAACTGCTGGGATCAACTTCCTGTTTGAAAACAGCATCCCTTTGGTTTTGTTGGCGTTTAGGACAAGTTTGAGATGGAAAGAATCTGACTGAAAGATGTTAAAGATGGATTTTAGCTCGACAATAAACAACTTTATCATCAATATAGAAATGTAAGGATGCATCAGGGATGCTCTAGTGTAGATTGTAAAGAGGGTGGGTCCTAAGACTGAGCCTTGTGGTACACCATTGCTGACTGTTAAATAACTGGAGGAAGTACAATTATGTTGAACACATTGCCTCCAGTCTGAGAGATAGCTAGTGAACCAACCAATGGTGTGATCTGAGAAACCAATTTCTGAGAGCTTATGACACAAGATGTTATGATCCACTGTGTCAAAAGCTTTAGACAGGTCTAAGAAAAGTTCAGCACAATAATCCTTAGCATCCAATGCTTCAACAATGTCATTAAAAACCTTCAGGAATATATTTTTCTATTTCTTTTAGTTTTGCTTTTTTTAAATTAGAATCTTTTTATTTTCCAAACAGAGCACTTTGCTCTCAGGCTGCAGGTTTACTTGTGGTTCCTAGAATTTACAAATTCAAAATGGGAGGCAGACCTTTCAGTTCTATTTCGTATAGGCTTCGCCATTTAACCTATCGCTAGTAGGTTCATCCCTACACGCGCAGCACTGAAAACTTTAGTCCACGCCCACCCACTGTGTGGGCCTCATCCCCGGTCCGTGTAAATTACGGTGAGACCAGATAATCGACTCCCATTTTTTCTTCAGCCAGTTAGCTAGCACTGTCAGAAGAACGAAGAAGGAAAAGTTGTCCAAGTTTGACCGGCACAACCTTTGCTAAGGATGCCTGGGTCTCCGCCACGCCATCCTCCTGCCGTCCCGGTGAGCTCTTCCTCCCCGAGGAGAAGCGGAGACAAGCAGCCTTGTTCAAGGTAAGAGCAGAGGAGTGCTTTTCCGTGGTGGGCTCTAACCGCTGGACGACACCATCGCCTTTTCTAACGTGTTTTTTTTCCTTGCGGTAATCGAATGATTTGCTCGAAAAAGGCGATATTAGCAGCAGCCCCGCTGAATGCTTTTTCTGTGGAGGGCCGCTACTCGCTGGACGACGCCATCGCCTTTTTTAACGTGTTTTTTTCTCAAGGTGAATCTGATGATTCCCTTGAAAAAGGCATTGTTGGCAGCAGCTCCGCTGAGTGTTTTTTTCTGTGGCGGGACGCTATGCGCGGGACGACGCCACCGCCTTCTTTGATGCAGAGTCACGCAGAGAATCTAATGATTCCTCCGAGAAAGGCGATGCGGAGCTGCCCCCTCCTTCCTGGAGAGCATAGTGACGCTCCTCTCAGAGCTGCCCGGCATAATCCAGGAGGATGTTAACACAAGGGACTTTTTGTCCCCCGCCTCCCTCCGCCTCCCTCCGCCCTGATCAGATGATCTGGCGACAAGGTTGGCTCCGCCCCGGCTCGTCGCCCTGACCCCATCTGGCTTTGCTGTCCAGCTGTGACGTCACACTGGAAAGAGGCTGCAGCTGGGCCCGGCAAGCTGAAGACATCCATCTCCACCTTCTCCTCCATCTCCAGAGTGGAGGGTTTTACCGATAAGTGTTTTTCCCTCGATCTCCCCCCCCCCCCCCCCCCCCGGAGCCAAGCCTGGCAGTGGCACTTGGGGGCAAAAGCTTCCAGGATGGACCAGCAACCTGTCCTTCCAGGGAAGCATGACCAGATGGTGACAAGGTCTCCAACCAAGCTCACCAGCGCTCATTCCAGACGATCGCAGCGAACAACAACGTCACCCTGCTGGCCTACAGCATCTCTAAGAGGATGGAGGAAGCAGACCTGCGGGAGGAGACAAAGAGCTTTCTCTAGAAAGCTGCTGATGTCATCTTAAACATGTGCCACCTCTGCAGTCTGCCTGTCCTGCATCGCCGCCTGGATGACCATGATCCAGAGGACCACTTGGCTCCGCCTCTTGCCATCATTGTCCGAGAGGCTGCAGAAAGACCTGCTGGAGGGCCTCATCACCCCAGAGGCGCTGTTCGGGGCCAGCTTCAGGACCATACTTGAGAAATCGCAGAGGTCTGAGGAGGTCTCAGAGACTGTACACCATCTGGTGACGTCACAGTCCATCTGCCCCTCCGGCCGCTGAAGGGACTGCCTTGGCCAGCAACAGCACCAGAGGTGCTCCACAGCTGCAGCAGCAACTTCACGCCCTGCTCCTCCGCCAGCCCCCTCCACCAGGTAACACAACCTTGAGGGGAAGGTATGTGTTTTTTGATGATGTATGTTTTTGATATAAAACAGAAACACCTCTGAAAGTAAAGTTTCTCATCTGAAACTGTCAGATCAGCTGATCTCTCAGCTGCCTCTCTTCACACATTCCCCACACAGAACAAGCCAGTAACCTCTAAACAGCATTTTAAATGGCACCGCAGTTCAGTAAATATCACAAAACACTCGTCTGCCACGCCAGCTAAAATTATGTTTTTTCAGCAGACCGAGTCCGGTAAAATCCCTCGTTTTTCAGCCACAGCCCAATTTTAATTTCTGCCGTTTTCTGCCCACTCACAGCACATCGGGAGTAAACGTGTTTTCTCCACGACAGCTGCAGCCTCCACCAAAACGGCGTCTCACTCAGGAAGCGCTCACGCCTCCTCTCGGTGCGCACCGGCTCACCTCAGCTCTATGTGAGACCGCAGCCTGGGCTCAGCACAGAGGCGCACATACAGCCCTTTTTTCTGTCAGAGCCCCTCTTGGATTCCCCCGGAGAATCTCCGGAGCGAGTGATGGCAGTAAAGATTTTTAGTCTGGTTGACGTTCATGAGCAACATGACACAACACAAATGCGTGCCCGCTCTCCGAGTGCTACTCAGAGTGGCAACGAGTGTGTTCCCTGGACAGATGGATGGACCGTCTGATCAGAAGGGGTTACACTCTGCAGTTTGCCGCTCAACCCCCACCGTTCAGAAAGATTATAGAGACGGTTCTGTCTTCTCCAGAACAGAGCTCGTTTCTCCAGTTAGAAGTTCAGGAATTTCTGACAAAAAACGTGATTTCCAGAGTTCCCAACGGAGAGGAAAATACGGGTTTTTTTCCTCCCACTACTTCCTGGTTCTGATAAAAAACCAGAGGGATGAGATCCATTCTCGACCTGTTCATGTTCAACAATTCAATCATAGGGAGACAATTCCACATGCTGGCAAACAGCTGCTGGAGAACTTCACCAGAACGACTGGTTTTCACCTCCATAGATCTAAAGAGCGCATATTTTCACATTTCCATCATTCTGAAACACCCCACGCACGTTCTCGAAATGCTTGGAGACAGCTCTGCAGTCGTTACACATGGCAGGAATGAGAATTCTTTTTATCTGGATGATCTGCTCTTATTTGCTCGGTCCAGTTAGAAAGCAGTCGCATAGACCAAAATGCTACTGTTACACCTGCTAAACCTGGGGTTTCTATAAAATGGGGAAAAGTTCTGTCCGTCCTAGATGATTGTTTATCTGGAAGTGGAGCTAAACTCAACTACAATGAAAGCCGTTTATCACAGCTGAGAGCTGAAGCTCTGTCAGCTCAGCTCCGCCGTGTCAATGTGATAGATTGAAATTACTCTTTTGATAAGAGGTTGTAATAGTTCTCCAGCAGTTTGAGCTGAAGAGGTTATGTCTAGCTGATGTAATGGTCGGCAGCAACCAGCAGGGGGGAGTCTAGCGCTTGCGCTAGTTATAGTTAAGGGCACCGGAACTTCCTCCTTACATAATAATATACGTTGGAGTAGAAGCACCGTGTCCGGCTCTTTTATTAAAACGTTCCCCTTTTTCAGG
>NC_056504.1:14230718-14268055 GCF_014905685.2 Nematolebias whitei
GTCCGGCTCTTTTATTAAAACGTTCCCCTTTTTCAGGGCTATTACATCAAACCCAGCTCCGCCATGTCAAACCCTGCAGCATAGTGACAGTTCTGCCTGTCATGCAACTCCTGGGACGATGTCAGCCGTCAGTCATCCTCGTAGATCCCGAACGCATATGCGCTCCGTGGTTCCCGAATCTGTAGCAACTGATATTGGGTTGGCCGTGGAAACTACTGTTGGGGGGCGCTCTCCTCCAGGCAGGAATAGCGATCAGGAGTTACCCAGAAATAGGTCAGCATCTTTAGGTCTGTCCGCTGAACAGATTCGTTTAGAAATGATGGGCCTCCCACAGGATGTGGTGCGTACGTTCAGGGCGCACAAGCTGCTTCCACCACAACGCTGTACACATCAAGTGGACAGCTTTTCAGCGCTGGTGCACAGAGAAAGGCGTGGAGCCCATCTCATGGCCATTAGGTGGCATGCTGTCTTTTCTGCAGCAGCTGATGGACAGAGATCTAGTGTTCAGCACAATTAAAACTTATGCTGCAGCTATTTCTTCCTGTCAGGAGGGCTTTGGTGACAAAACAGTTCTTAATCACCCGTTGATGAAGCGTTTCCTGAAAGGTGTACGAAGACACAGACCGGTGTCACGTCCACTAGCTCCACAGTGAGACCTAATGATAGTCCTGCACGCTCTGATCAAAGCTCCTTCTGAGCCTTTAGATCAGGTTTTACTTAAATTTCTGTCATTTAAAACAGTCCTGCTGTTAGCTCTGACATCGGCAAAGAGAGTGAGTGTTTGTCTGTTCTCTCTGTTACTCCCTTATGTCTCAGAATTCAAGCTGACGGCAGTTCAGCTGTACTGCGTTTTAACCCTGCTCTGAAAAGCATCACAAGCTCATTCGGATAGAGAGTGATAACCTTGGATGGGTTTTATCCTCTTCCTCATAATTCTGAGGAGGAAGCAACATCTCACCTCTTTCTGTCCCATGCGCTCATTTTTCATGTTACGTGGCGCACACGGCCGTACTGCGCCGCCTTCAGCGTATGTTCATGCATTACTGGGACAGCTCTTCAGGACGTCCTCTATCCACCCAGCGCCTCTCACACTGGTTGTGTGAGGCTATTTCTGAAGCTTACGGTTCATCTGGAGTGGATCCTCCAGAGAATCTCAGAGCACATTCCACCAGAGGGTTTTCATCCTTCATGGCTCTGCATGGAGGGATGACAGTGGAGGATTTTTGTATGGCGGCTGCCAGGTCATCGCCATGTTCAATTATTCATTTTTTATCTACGTGATGCTTCTACTTTCTCCATGACCCATTCTGTTCTCAGGGTTCTGAACGAATGATTTGTTTAATGGAGCCTCACTTTTGAGCTCACACCTGCCAGCATGCAGTCGCAGTGCAAGATATTTATTATCAGTCACAAGTTCATGACTGCTGATTTTATTGTTATGAATCGGTTCATCCTGAGGAGCTGTTGGTCTGCTCTGTTCATCATTACACTGTTACAATTCGTATTCTCCGTTGTTCCTATTTACAGCAGCAGGTCTGCTATCTCAGCTTTTTTCCTCACCAGAGATCTTCTCAGGTGCGCTCCTGCGCATGGAGCACGCAATTACGCATACAGAAGGCTGAGTGATGAAATGTTTGTTTGTTTGATTTTTGGCGGGGGGGGGGGGTGCAAGCAGGTTCTTCATGTTGTGTCTGAATGGACCCAGTGAGGCATAGACTACATCCTGCTTCGCCTTTAACCAACTAGCGATAGCGATAGCTTAATGGTAGAAGCCTATACGAAATAGAATGTTGGTTATATACTGTAACCCAGGGCGGCCTCCAGCAGGGGGCGACATAACACCACCATCCCTCACTCCCGCCTCAACTCCATCTAAGATGGATCCCTGTCACGTTCCAGTTTGTACTGAGACAGATGTTCACACGGTTTGCTTAGTTAGAAATGGCAGAGATTGTGTTATAATACAGAACCCTGGCTGTCACACAAAAAATCTGTGCTTTTATAATGAAGTACTTTGATTAATGCTCCTAAACAAAGACAGACTTAGCTCATTATTAAATATATACATTTTCTATTTTAATTTAAAAAAAAAAACAGTTTGATTGCTTATTTGAATTTATACTGTCTCGTGCAGTCAATCCTGAGCTTTCTGTGCACACCAACAATAAGTTCTCCTATTATGAATTTCATAAATTGGAAATATATGTAGGCTTGGTTAAAAAAAGGCTTAGTTGTTTTTGTCATTTGCTATGTCAGTTTAACTTTTAGAATTGCATTTACCATTCCCGTCACAGTGGCTGGAGCAGAAAGAAGCTTTTCAAAGTTGAAAATGATAAAAACATATCTGAGGTCAACTATGTCTCAGGAACACCTCAGTGGCAGTCATCAATATCAGCCATGCAGTTGCTGAGCAGATTTCACATGATGAGATTATTGATGACTTTGCATCAAGGAAGGCAAGGAGGATCAACATTTAGGTGACAGCATTTCTAATTGTTTTTTATTTATGTATTTATTTTAGTCCATATGCTGTATTTATATCTTGTTACTTTATATTTTATGTGGTGTTCTTCTTGTTAAGCACTTTGGTAACAGCTTCTGTTTTAAATGTGCTATACAAATAAACTTGACTTGACTTGTCAGTTGATGTGCATGTTAAACTCTTGTTGTTCAAAGTACATACAAATAGTACAAATAGGTTTGGTGCAAGGTTCATTTGCACATCTGTATTTCTTGTTTGAAAAAATAAAAATAAAAGAAGTGTTCTTGTGATGGTGGAGTGACTTTCTGATACAAACTGCCTGTCATGCACCACACAGCAGGCAGGGAGCACAATTTAGCAGCAACCCGACGGTCCATAGCGTGAAGGGGGCTGGGGGTTGGGGCGTTGGGGTTGCTCGCCCAGGGCGCCAAATAGGCTAGGACCGCCACTGCTGTAACCCCAGATTCTATGAGTATAGGCGTAGCCCTTTAAGCTCTGGGCCTCACTGGTTCCTAAATGGCTGAAGAAAAAAGCTATTTGGGAGCCTATTACCCGGTCTCACCGTAATTTATACGGATCGGGGATGAGACCCACACAGCAGGTGGGCGTGGACTAAAGTTTTCAGTGCTGCGCTTCGCGCGTAGGGATAAACCCACTAGCGATAGTTTAAAGGGCTGCGCCTATACTCATAGAAACTAGGGTTACAGTCGTAACCAACAATATCAGTCTCCTCTCTTGTGGAACCAACTTCCAATCTCTGTCTGTGAGGCTGACACATTATCCAGTTTTAAAATTAGGCTTAAGACTTTCCTTTTTGCTAAATCCTATAGTTAGGGTTGGCTTGGGTTTCCTGAGCTGTCCCTTAGTAATGCTGCTATAGGCTTAGACTGCTGGAGGACAAACTGACCACACTTTTCACTCTGCTGCTCTTTACTTACTCTGCTCAACATTTGTAATTATTTTTTCTATCCTTAACATGTGTTTTTTGTCTTTCAGGTACACCTGGACCTGCCATTCTATGTTCGTCTGTCTCTCCTTCCTGTCCTCTCAAACCAGCCGGTCAAAGCAGATGGCCACTTGTCCTGAGCCTGGTTTTGCTGGAGGTCTCTTCCTTTTTAAAAGGGAGTTTTTCTTTCCACTGTTGCCTCTGTGCTTGCTCAGGATGGGAGACTGCAACAAAGCCAAGATTCAACTTGTCTGCTGGCCTCCTTAGATAGAGAACTTTACTAATTGGCTTTTCTAAGTATGTGAATGTTCAGTAAAGTGCCCGGAGACAACTTTGTTGTGATTTGGCACTATATAAATAAACTGAATTTAATTTAATTTTTACAGAACTCCTCTACAAAATATATAAAATATCCCTTTAATTAGCGATTACAAACTAATGCGCAAATGCATAAATGTGCAAAAGTTGTCTATCTTGTGCCTCTCTGTGCTGATCCTGTGATGGACTGTCCACCTGTCCAGGCTGTGGTCCATGTCTCACCTGTGGACTGCTGGACTAGTGCCAATCCCCCATGATGAACAAGAATAGACAGGTACAGGAAATGTGTGTGTATGTATGTATGTATGTATGTATGTATGTATGTATGTATGTATGTATGTATGTATGTATGTATGTATGTATGTATGGATGGATGGATGGATGGATGGATGGATGGATGGATCTGAATCAGCAGTGATTATCTACACCTCCACCTGCAGGGGGCGCCGTGCTCCCAGAAGTTTTAAGTTTCTTCTTCTGCGTTCTGCTCAGTCAGAGAGGAAACACAAAAGGAACCTTGTGAGTGATCAGCAGCACCTTGCAAGCAGCTGGCTGCTGCTGTTCAAAAACAGGAAAACAAAACAACACTTTATGAGCTCACAAATATGTGTTAGCGAAGCAACTGTTGGGTTATTATAAACTCTTCTGCACGTGTGTGGCAGAATTAAAGACATTTGAAATTATAGTTATTAATATGATTCTTCTGTATGTTTTATCAATGACAGGAAGGGGTTATCTCATAGGAAGTGGAAGTAGGAGCGTCCCTGTTTCACACACATGCACCCCCCTCCCTCTACGGTCGTCTGCCCATCCTGTAGCTGTGAGCTTTGTGAGCAGGAACACCCCCGTTCTGCTAGTCCACGGCTGCCTGCTAGTATTTTGGTAATCGTCATCCTTTCTGACCTGCTGGCCTGATGCTGGCGCCAGGAGTCTCCACACCTCCCCGCCGTCGTCCCCACCACCCTCCCACCCAGCCGCCTACCCCCCAACCCCAAGGATAATTCAGACCAGCTGTTGCAAGGTGCCTTGCCTCCTCCCACCCACTAAATACTCACACTTGCCTCTTTACAGTTGGGTCCGGAGAGAAAAAGCACTTGGCTTTGGTTTGCTTTCAGAGGCCTCCTAGTCTTTGCAAGGAGTCTCACGATGTATAAAATAAACCTGAGTCGATCACAGACCGGAGTGCTGCTCTGCAACAAATCAGCTCTGTGTTTGGTTCTGATGTTGTCCCACACGACATCTTTAAATGGTCATGTCTCTGGCTGAGACTCAAAAGCTGATATTGGCTTTTGGGGGGTTTTCACCACTGGCTCTGACCTAATTTTTTCATTCCCCCAACTGTTCCTCTTAATGATTTGGAATGTGTGTCTGTGTGAAGCGAGTCTTGGATAGAATTGAATTTTGTAGCGATTAGGCCTAAGCAGTGCTATCTCTTCCCTGGAGTCACATGATGAGCATGTGCGTCCTCGCCGATCAACTGATCGCTGAGAGGAGATTGAGAGCCATTGTTGAGGAATGTTTACCAGTTTTTCACAGACTATTTTTGTCTGGAGTTTGATTTGCACTGGAAGCCTTTTCTCTGCATTATTGTGCTTCATTTTGAGTAGAGCTGAGTGTTTTTGGCATTTAACGCTCTGTGTAAAGTAAGGTGCCTCTCTGTCTGCAGCCTAACCACAGAGGGACTTTGGACCAAGATGGAGGGGAACCCCAAGCTTTTGATCCTCACTCTTCAACCCCAAGCACTGCTGAGTAATGGCCCACAAGTGAACTGCATATGTGTGTAGATGTGTGACAGAGGTTTGGATTGTTTTCTTCACAGTGGCGCTGGTGGTGGTGTGGTTGTCTCATACAACAGCAGTAGATGGTTGTCAGAAACAGAGGCCCAATAGAGGTGGGCCGGGGGCTGGTACAAAGAGCTGTTCTGGTGGAACTATGGAGGAAAATAGTTCATGCTGCATTGGGATTTCCTGCCTTTGCCCTAGCTAGCTCAACCTCCCCCCTTCCCCCTCCTTCCCTGTCTACCCTCTCTGCTCTTGACGGCCTTCAGCTGTATAGAAAGAGCTCGGACAATATTCAGTTTGAAACAAGTGAAGCAGTTGAATTCACAAGCAGCACACAGGATATGGGCTGAGAGACTCTGACTTTTGCAGCCAGACGCCAAATTTTAATCTGCCCATCCACACCTGTTTCTCATCTCAGATGGAGGATTATGCATATTTTTCAAATTGAACTTTTCTTACAGGAGTGGTTGATATGTTTCCATTGGGCCATTTTGACTTCGTTAAAAGGACTGAAGAGCCAGTGAATAGAAACATGAACACATTATGTTGCAAGGATCTATCACACGTGTTAAAGTCAAGGCCCATGGGCCAAATGTGGCCCTCGTTAACATCAGATCTGGCCCTCTAAGATATTTTAAATTAATTTTTTTTTTTTATTGTTTCTCACTTTGCTTAAAAAACTCCTAAATACTTCATTTAGTGCAGACTTCTCAGGACAGTTTGTTTACTTTGAAGCCAGAAAAAAGGTTGGATTTTTCTGTAGTCTTTCATTTTGATGTGGAAAGAGCAACAGAGAACATCAAATGGGACCAATTGAACTCTTGTTGATGAACCTGCAACCAAAAAAACATGTCGACTATCTGACTCGAGTTAATGTGTCGACTGAAATTGGCCCTTGGCTTGTATCAAGTTTTTAAATTTGGCCCCCTTTTGTAACAGAGTTTGACTCCCCTGATCTATCATATAAAACATCATGTCATCTGCAAAGAAAAACTCTCAGACTAAAAGCTTGCTCTGTTTTGCTTGTATGTAAACACACAGTTTACACAGCTTGTTGCTTATTTTAGAATAACTCTGCAATCCAAATATCAATCACCCTATCAGGATATTATTTGTTTTGGTTTTTCCAATTAATACAAGCTTGAAGCACAAGTGGCACACTTGGTCAAAATACAACATTAATAAATGTACAATTTGTGAAGAAAAGGTTGCGTCTTGGTCATATCAAGTCTTGGTTATAAATTCAATATTGCAATAAGTTTTTGTTGTTTGTTGGTTGTTTTTGTTTGTTTTTAAATATCCATCTTTATTGTAACAAGAAGAAAATAAGATAATAAAATGTTATCTTATTTTATTCTTGTTACAAGCATTGCAAAGAAAAGTTTTGTTGATTTTTGGAATTTAAGTCACATGAATGATCTTCTTGAAGCAAGAAGGAGCTGTTTACAGGAGCTGCCAAGATGGAGTCTGCACACAAGCAATGATACTTTAAACCCCGCCTACTCCCCCACATACAATCATGGTGTCACATGAGCTTTTTTAAAATTTATTTGATAAACTATGAAATAGCTAATTAGAGCTCAATTAGAAATAAGCTAAACATATAACCGCAAGATCAGAACTTTGTGAATCAACAACCTGAAAAAAATTGCAAGGTCTAATTATTTCACCAAAGGTAAAATTCTGTTTGTTTATGTGGCGGGGGCAGGACTTAAAAAACTTTAATGGAACCTGTTCTATCTTCAGCTTTCTGATTCCAGTTGGACGTCCAGATACATACTGTCAGAGACAAAGACATAAACATCGTTCCCTGTTATAATCAGATAAAAAATGTGGTATATCATCTTAGCTTGGGCAGCATGGTGATGCAACTGGTAGAGCTGAGCGAGCAAGTCCCCGGTTCAAATCCCGGTCCGGGGATCTTTCTGGGTGGAGCTTGCATGTTCTCTCCGTGCATGCGTGGGTTTTCTCCGGGTACTCGGTTTCCTCCCACAAACCAAAAACATGCATGTTAGGCTGATTGGTAACTCTAAATTGTCCCTAGGTGTGAGTGAGAGAATGAATGGATGTTTGTCTCGTTTGTCTCGATGTGTCCTTGTGATGGACTTGCGACCTGTCCAGGGTGTACCCCGCCCCTCGCACAGTGATTGCCAGACATGGGCACCGGCGACCCCCGTGACCCAAAATGGAAGAAGCGGGTAAAAGATAATGGATGGATGGATCTTAGCTTTCCTGAGATTTTAAAGAAGATCCTTCTAATGTCTTTTTAGTTTTGTTCAATAGCATCAAGGGCTACATTGAAATGGTCTAAGGGCCACTTCTGGGTCTAGGGCCATGTTTTGTCTACAGTATGTGTCTTATCATGTAGCTACTCGTGAAATATTCAATGAACAACATTATGGGCTGTTTACACGTGCATATTTGGAGTGAAACCACACCTTTCTCTCTGTGGTTCAGTTGTTCATTTACACGACACCAGTAGCCCCCTCTTTGAATCTGGAGGTTTCTCAACCCACCTCTCAGAGTGGAGGTTTTCGATGTGATCGCCCAGTGTTATGTAAACAGCTTCCACAGAGATGTTAAAGCACATGCGCACAACAGGCGTATACATCACGCACGTGCGGACCAACGGCATATTTCTATCAACAACAATGGTGGCGGAGTATAATATACTGCTTTCTGTGCTACGACTGATGGAATATATTTTGGGTCTTTTAGTTAATCTACACTGGAATGTAGCTGCTGTGACCGACATCTGTGTTGGGAAGAGACACCAGTCAGATCCAGTTCAAATAGCACTGTTTACTGAAAGAGCCTGTCGAGGCAGGCGGATATTTCATGTGTGGCACTGGACTAAAACATATGTGCTCAAAAATAAAAGTAACAATAATAAACAGTATTTCTGTTAATGGTGGGAGATGTACGAAGCTATCTGAGCTAAATGAAGCTATCTGGACATTATGTAATTCAAGTTATGTGATTTAAACTTTGTTGATGATGTGAAACATTGCATGTTATTAAAGTTGAAAATGACATCAGGTTTAATTTTTATTTATTTATTCAACACCACAAACTGTATGTCACTGATAAGAAACTGAACACACTATTAAAAACACGTTAACCAAACAGTAAACTGAACTGGACCTTCCTCTCTGTTGTCATCCTGAATAAAGACGCCATGTTGTTTATCTGGCTTGTTCAAGCTGTCACTCCTTTGCTTAATGTAGCTTAAAACATTGAATGGATTGGAAAAAAAGAACTGAGGGGAATTTTAAGTGAATAGTTGATCCAACATCTCTCTTTTCGACGTCCTCCTGCACCGCCGAGCTTCGGGCTGAGCCTCGGGCCGAGCCGAGGTGTACGCTTGTTCGGAACCAGTCTGCCTCTGGTGGGAGGATAGCTTCTCGCTTCTCCTTGCAGGAAAAATTAAAACGCAGTTGTTGTGTAACCAAAGTAAACACAAACTAACATTAGTAAGAACATTGATTTACCTGCTGTAAATCGGCACCACTACTAATTACAACCGAAGAAGAAAGCCCGACATCATCCTCGTCAGTTCTGGTTCGCCCAGCGACCGGTGTCGAGCTGTTAGATGAAGCGGTCCAGCTTTGCGTCAAATCTGTTGACTTGTATCCAAAATCCAGCTTTAAGTTTTGTTGTTATTATTCATTCAACTTTTATTTATACAGGTTAAACCCATTGAGCCTCGGGGACTCATTTACAAGAGAGAGCTGATTTCTCAACAAAGAATGATGACAACAGTGAATAACAACAACAACAATAGACGTCACAAAATAGGATACAACTTTGTTTCTCTTTTTTTTTTTTTTTTTTTTTTTACAAATCAAAACAAAATAGCAACCAAAAGGCCAATCAAGGGGAATGGTAGCAAAAAACAGCTAGATTATAAGGCGATGTAGAAAACAACATGAACACGTCCGCAATGTTTTTTGTCAGGTACTTAACAGATGTTTGGAAACACTTAGAGAGGTCAAGGTTGAGAGCTTCAGGTCTTTTTGCAAGATATTCCAGGAAACAGGAGTGGAGTAGGAGAAGGCCCTTTTGCCTAGTTCAGTCCTCAATGGGGGGCCACTGCAGGTAATAATGTCCTGAGAGCGCACGCTGTAGCTGCACTGACACAGAGACATATAGAAGGAGATGTATGAAGGCAACAGACCAAGAATTGATTTAAAGATGAAAATGTACCAATGGGTAATTAAAACATTTTATAGTATTAAGTGCTGTGTGCTGTCATTGTATGTTCCCATACAATGGCAAAATTAGTCTCTGCATTTAACCCATGACACCTGAGATACACCCAGGTGGAGCAGAGGGCAGCTATGTAAGCGCCCGGAGAGCAATTAGGGATTAGGTGTCTAATCGAGACACCACGGCATGTGGGAATGGCTGGAGATAGAACTTTCGGGACCCGAGTCCTCTACCCCATCTCGGCCTCAATCTGTTATTGGGCTATCAGTTCAGAGGAAAGGCCTTACTGGGAACAGTCCCAGGCAGCACGCATGTGCTTTAGGTGAATGTACAAAATTCACAGCGACAACGAATGACCTGGCATGGTAACAACAACAGATTTTTTTGGGGGGGGAGGGGTGTGTGTGCTGTAGATACATTTAAACACCGAAAATGCTCTGTGTCAATGCAGATCTTTTCCTCAAATTAACATCTGATAAAATCTATGTTTCCCCCGCCATGTAAATAGGGCCTAAGCCTGTTTTAAAAAGCTACATGCTGCTTGTGTTGATTGCAACAAAGACAGGTGTGTCTCCATTTGACATGTCGCACTGGTGTAAAAGAGGAGGTGGAAGTGGGTTGTGGGGGTCTGGGTTTAGGACTCCTCTTTCATGTCTTTGATCTGGAAGTGTCTGCAGCAGAACTAGGGGGCATGTGTCACTCATTAGCAGTGGGGTGAGAGTATGGAAACTAGCAGGTTTTGTAGGGCAGAGGGGAGAGGATGCTGTGAAAATGTCTGCGCATGGGGTGTTCCTGCTAATAAACCCTGAGGGTAGTGTAGGTGCTTGGGGGTGGGGAGCTAAAAATAAGCCCTGGATAGGAGCTAGTCTTTTTAATAACTGCCTGCCTATGTGCCAAGCATTATTTCCACTGCTTTTTGTGGAGCTCACATTTATGCTAAACAGATTGCACAGAAAGTGGAATAGACAACCTCACAGAAAAGCCCCGCTGCCAGCATTCACTGTGTTGAGAAAGAAGGGAAATGGAAACCAGATGTCTAAGATCCACCGTGAATATGTCAAAGCTCTAAGACTATGTCAGTTCCTCTGCATCCCATTGGCGGACAGAAACTTTTCTGCGCCGTCATCAGTAATGTCTGTAATACTCCCTCCCTGTGGACATCTCCTGCAGCCTTGGCTGCAGCAAAGACCCGCAGATTCTGGGAAAGAGGTTTTGCTGTTCTTAAAGATGATCATTTTGTGTATGTCTTAGCCTTCAGATCTCACCATATTCCTCAAATTTCAGGGTAACTTCCCAGATCCCAGGACTCAACCGGGTGGCAAATCTCTCAGCGCTCCTTTGTGGATGGATTGCTTTCTCTTGCTTGAGAAAATAACAAGCTATCGAGTAATGACTTAACAAGCATCAGGATAATGGCTTCAGCATGTGTAGGACTGTGTGTGTATGTGTCTTTGTGCGTGCACAAGTTTTGGGCTGTGCATGTGTTTTGTTTGCTGGCTTGTGTGTGTCTATTGTTTGGGAACCAAGTGAGCAGAGTCAGCCGCCTCTCTGTTTGGCTGCTGGAGCTGTTTGAAAGCTGGACAGACCTGATGCAGGTCTGGAGGACCTGGGGAATCAGGAGCTTTCCATGTGTCACAATGACAACATGGCCTGTGGGGTGTCGGTGGGAGGGTCGGGTGTTTTCCATCAGAACCAGCTGCTCCTCAGGCCTCCCACAAAGACGCCAGCCTCTCAGTGTGCGTTGTCCTAAATGTTGCATGTGAGGATGGTGGAGAGGAAGAACTGAGGCTCACTGAAGACAACATGACAACTGCTGTGTAATCTGTGTGTGAAAGACGGATTGTTGGCATTTACCACGTCGACGAGAGTTTCAGCGCCATACATCTGTTTTCTAAAAGTTTTTTTACCCTTCTTTGATCTCTACAGGAGCAAATGGGAAGCCTCAGCAGTGACAAATCAAACACCTGCTTCAAACTCGTGGTTTTTAAGGCTGTGAACTTGTTAGGGTTGTTCATGGGAAATGACACGATCACTGGCATCATCATGACTCAATTAGCAGTCCTCTTCCTGTCACTGATATGCTGACACTTGACACTTTTAGTGGCGTCTTGATCCAACTTGCCCAAACAAACTGCGTGCTCCTTTTTTCACACACAGCTTTTGAAGCTTTAGCGAATCAAAATCATAATAATGAGAAAAAAAGAGCAAGTGCAGTTTCCCAGGACACCATCTGATGCTGTTTACACACGGGTACATGACATGCTCCGACATGTGGGCACAAATCTGCGCTGCCTCTTTCAAAACTCAGCTCGAAAGCCTCAGGGCAGCAGCTCAACGAAGTCTTGCACCTTGTCTGGGAAAATATGCTCAGGTGCATTTCACATACAAACAGGTGGCAGCTGCTGTCAGGTGGAGAGGAGCTGCTCGTGATTTCCTTGTTTAGACATTTGTGGTTTTATTTTAAATGATCTACTGGAGAGAATTCACACACTTTAATGTTTAAAGAATAAAATAATACATATTGCTGCACTACATGTGTACGTGTTTGAATTACTCTTCTTTATCCTAAAAAAAATTAAATAAAAAACACTGGGACCAGTCTGATCAGCTGATTGGTCAAAAATAATCGTGTAATAAAGCCTTTTTTATTTTTGTTAGCGGTATTTCAAACAGACAGGAGAAAACTTTTTCCTTTCACCAGTTTGTTGTTTAACTCTGTGTAGCACACAGCTTAGTTTGATCTCAAGCAGAAAGGAATTATGGGAAAAGCTTGAAAGGGTTCAGTCTGTGAGCAATGAGATGCTGTGATTCCTGAAAGTAATAAACATCATACCTTCAAAAACAAAAAACGGTCATTGTAACAAAAGTCATTATCTCACACAGAGAACAGTATCCATGAGTCAGTTTCCAAAATGAGTCAAATGCTTCTCAGTTTCCTTGCAAGTTGCAGAGGTTTGCAGTTTTTTTTCATTGTTGCTTAAATTTCAATTTAGATTTTAAAAAAAGTCTCAGAGTTGTAGCAGTTACTTAGATCCATATCAGATTTATTTTTGTAAAAATCCTGAGCAATAAAGCTGTATTTCTGACAGCTACACCAAAGGTCTGATAGCAATTATATGTTGGTCTCTCAAAATGTGGCAGCATGGCTCGCTGGTCGCAAACGCTCAGAATTCGGTGAAGCTGCAATAGAAAATGTGTCTTTTTTCCACTTCTCATGTAAACAACTGGTCTCCAGTTGCAGAACAGTGAAATATCACCCAAGCAGCTGCTGATCTTAGCATTTGTCTAAAATATTTTGCATCAGAAATCAGACTCAGTTGCATCTGAACATGCACATAAATAATTAATAGTCGCACCCCCACCCCCCTAAAAAGCCTAAAACCCTTAGAAAAAAATCCTAAATAAAATTAGATGCTGTTCTTAAACCCTGTGGACTCTGGTCTCTCAACCCCAGCAGTCAGTCACTGTAACCATCACAAATGTGTAGTTTCTGAAGTAGGAACACAGATCTAATGGGATTTTTGTTCACCAGTAATTTAAAACTTATTTTCTACATTGGTACACCACCATTTTGACACTGTGGTATTTACATTTAAGACCCTTAGCACCATCTATAAGGCTTTGTATTCAAATCTGGATCAACAGAAGCGGGCTGGGCCAAAGGTGTTAAAGAATCAGATTAAAGTTAAGTCAAGTCAACTTTATTTATAGAGCACATTTAAAACAAAAGCTGTTACCAAAGAGTTAACAATGACATCAATGAGAGTAAAATTAATGAAAAAATAACACATACTAATGATCATTCTGAAGAATTAATTAAAAGCATTAAAAACATAGGAACACAGAAAAAAAAAAATACTAAATCAACTCACACTGTGTGAAATCCCAGAGAAAACAGAAGTTTGTAGCAGAGATTTGAACACAGGAAGGGAGGTGGCCTCTCTAATGTTGGGGGGCAGGTTGTTCCAGAGTTTGGGGTCCATGACTGAAAAAGCCCGATCTCCTCTGAGCTTCAGTCTTGTTTTTGGAACAGCCAAAAGCAGCAGATCGGATGATCTCAGGGCCGGAGAGGGAACGTATAGTTCCAGTAGCTCAGAGAGGTAAAGGGATGTGAGGCCATTTAGGCGCTTATAGTTCAACAGAAGAATTTTAAAGTCTATTCTAGTACGCACAGGGAACCAGTGAAGGGAGGACAGAACTGGTGTAATATGCTCAGACCTACGAGTTCCTGTCAATAGCTGAGCAGCAGCATTCTGGATGAGCTGGAGACGCGAGATGGAGACCTGACTGATCCCAGCATAGAGTGCATTACAGTAGTCCAAGCAGGCTGTGATAAAGGCATGGACTAGTTTCTCAACGTCGGGTCTGGACAACACTGGCTTGAGCTTAGCTACCTGCCTTGATTGGAAGAAGCTTTTCTACAGGACAGAGTTGATTTGTTTGTCAAACTTGAAGTCAAAGTGTAAAACCATCCCGAGATTTTTAACCGACTGCTTAAGATATGGCTGAAGAGAGTCCAGGTTTACAGGATCAGAGGTGGCAGTTGAGCTAGGGCTAAAGACAATGACGTCAGTCTTCGCATTGTTAAAACTTGAGAAATTTGAAGCCATCCAGGCCTTAATGTCATCCAGACATTTTAGGAGAGAGTGAATGGAGCAAGCACTAACTGGTTTCAAAGGCAGGTAAATCTGACAATAATCAGCATAACAATGGAATGAAAGACCATGTTTCCTCAGGATGGACCCCAGTGGGAGCAAATAGAATGAGAACAGAAAGGGGTCCAAGAATTGAGCCCTGTGGGACCCCGCAGGAAAGAGGCATTGAAGTGGATACATTATTACCAACCTTGACACAAAAACTCCTGTCACTCAGGTATGAGCAGAACCATTAATTAATTAATTTAATTAATTAAGGATTAAAGAAATTATTCCTGCTCTGTGGTTTTACCAACAATAGGAACAAATTGTTTTTTTTTACAACCCTGAGCCAAATGAAGGAACAAAAACTCAAATGTCTAACTAAAAGTATGAATATTTTTCCTCGATTCTTATGAACTGCAATATTTACGAAAACAATGCAATGGGTTTATTAGTTTGAAATGAGTTGATAAAATGATAAAATTACATCTTTTTGTGACTTTCTGTCATGACTCCAAGATGCAAACTGAACTTGAGGACTCAAAGATAAATAAATACATATTTAATAACCAAAAATAAATTGCTGACATGAAGCCAAACTACGTTCAAAAGTCTGCGGGAAAACACAGGGACTAACTCACAACCTGCTGATCAAGAGCACGATGCACAACAGGTGACACTGGGCGGGGCGGGACTGAGGAGCAGGAGAGGAAGACTGAACACAAAACCGATCGGGATCTGAACTTGGAGAAACTGAAGACTGATCAGGAGCCAACACAAGCAGATGAACCAGAAAAGCGAGATGCAGAAAACAAAAACTATAAATAAGAAGTGAAACCTTGAAACACAAAGACCTGTCAACACAAATGGGAAAGTGGTGGTGCAGAGGTTAGAGAGGGTGGGCCTGTGATTGGAGGGTTGCTGTTCAACTCCCTGGACCGACACATCAAAATGTGGGTGGAAAGGTGAAGCATCCACACCTGCCTCCACCCTTATTTGCCCCACTCTGGGCCCTTGAGCAAGGCCTTTAACCCCCAGCTGCTCCCTGGGCGCCACTGCTTCACATGCGTGCTCACATGTGCATTGGGAAAAATGCAGAGTTAATTTCCCCACTGGGGATTAACAGAGTACAAAAAATAAATAAAATCAAAAATGCTCTGAGGTTTGTGTGGTTGTGCAGTTTTTAGTCAAACATTTATGCAGTTAAGATCATACGTTCTGGAGTTGGTAGACATTTTGCGTTTACACAAGTCTGACAATGACTGTTTAATAAACTGAAGCATGTATAAAGTTTCAGCTGCTTTAATCACTGGAATAATGCAGCCATGGTGTTTTTGTCTGATGAGTTGTTTTAAATGATTTAAAGTGAGAAAACTGATTCAATGAGGACGTTACTGATACTGCACCTGATGTCCAGTTTCATACAGATGTTCTGCAAACATAGTGAGTTATTCAGTCTGGTCTGAATGAACACAAGAGACTGATGTCCATATGAGCAAATTATATAAGTTCATTTAACTCAACAAATCCACTGATGTGTGTTTGTGTTTTGAAAACTGATCACATTTTGTATTTGTTGTCCTAGTTTAGTTTTTAAAGTCAGAGCAGTGTTTGGCTGCTCTACAGACTCTTCCTCCTGCAGGTCTGGGACTGATGAAGCTTTATTTCTGTCAGAATATTTATCTCTTCCTCCCGGTGACTCGATCGGCCTCAGTGTGAGGTGATGCCCAGCCACACAAACAGAAAAAGCAGAGGTGCCCCCCTCCCCCCTCCTCGCTGGCATCAGGTCCACAGCAACACATGTCTCTGATCAAGTCCAGCCTGCGTCATCAGTTAGTAAACTCCAGGCTCCAGGAAAACCAACAGAGAGCACATTCATAGCTGGCGACCCTGTGACTGAGTGTGTGATTCATTACTTTTTAATATGCCTCCTCACCCCCCATCCCCATCCCCAACCCACCCATCCACTTCTCCGCTCCAGCCTCCGGGGCAGCTCCACAGCCCGATCAGATCCGTCATTAAGCATACTTGTGGTGTTAGTGATGTTGGCCTTATTTACCAGATGCAGGACTCGTGTCTGACATAGAGGAATAAGTTCTGCATGCTGACATTTGCATCAGTTCTGAGCTTCACTGTGACTAAAGGGAGACAACACCATGAAAAGACAAAACTCCCTGCATGCATGGACGGGGAAAATGTCTTCAACCAAAGCTTGTGAGGATGGTGATGGACACCGAGAGGGGCTAATCTTAGTGGAGGAGTAACAAATGAGGTGAAAGGTGTTCAGGGAGTCCACCCATTAGAACAGAGGAGTGTGTAGCCTTAAACATAAAACATGATGATGGTTCTGTTTTTTAAAAGACTCAAAAGAACCATGTTTAAGGACTTGATTGCTCACTGCCAAAGGAGAAGGTGTCTAATGTTAGCAAAAGTCTCTTGAATCTGTGGATGGATTCTAACAAAACTCAAAATAAACATTGGTTGGACTAGACGATCAACATTTGGAGTCAACACAATTCAAGATGGCCGCCACAGCTACTCAACCTGTAACAGTCAGTTTTACAGGACTGAGCTCGAACCTGGTGTGTTAGCAGCAGAGAGTCATCGTGAACACACACATCAAGTGCTGATTGTTTGAGGTTGTGTCATTTACAAGGTTTGACCAAAACGGCCACGACTCATTAAGATAAACTCTGGCATGAAAAAAGAACGATAGACCTTTAATTTAATGTCTTTTTCTTTTAAAAACTCAGTTTTTATGTATAGTCGTGCAGTTGTGGTGACCATTCCATCTTCAGCAGGTTGAAATCTGATTTTGAAATGAATAAACTTCAATTCAGTTCAGTTTATTTATACAGTGCCAAGTCACAACAGAAGTCATCTCAGGGCACTGAACAGAAACATTCATGTATAAAAATAATAATTTAACATTATTTATCTGAGAAGCAGACTGCTTTGAGTTTAACTTCATCACAGAACTCTCATCTTGAGCAAGCATGAAGGCGACAGTGGAAAGAAAAAACTCCCTCATGAGGAAGAAACCTTTAGCAGAACCAGGCTCAGGACAAGCTGCTTCGACCAGCTGGGTTTGGTAGGAACAGATACACAATGGCAGGTTGAGAATCACATGTTAAGATATAAATATTAGCAAGTGAAAACTATTTAATTTTAGCAAATCATTTAAGGACATGAGGTCAATTTGTCCTCTAGTAGTCTAATCCTATAGCAGCATAACAAGCCAACCCTAACTATAGGATTTATCAAAAAGGAAATTCTTAATCCCAGTTTTAAAACTGGACAACGTGTCAGACAGAAACTGGAAGTTGGTTCCACAAGAGAGGAGCCTGATAACTGAAAGATCTTCCTCCCATTCTGCTTTTGGAAACTCTAGGGTCCACGAGTAAACCTGCAGTCTGAGAGCAAAGTGCTCTGTTAGGAAAATATGGAACAGTAAGAGCTCAAATATAAGATGGAGCTAAGTTGTTGAGAGCTTTGTAGGTTAGAAGTAAGATTTTGAATCCTATTCTGGATTTGACAGGGAGTCAATAGAGAGAAGCTAAAACTGGAGAGATAAGATCTCTCCCATTAACTCCAGTTAAGACTCTGGCAGCAGCATTTTGGATCAACTGAAGACGTTTTAAAGAAGTTTTTGGACCCCCAGATAATAAACCATTGCAATAGTAATAAGGACTCTGAGGATGTAGATACGCAGCATCGCCGTCATGATTTCTGCTGAGCTGCATCAGCCCAACCGTCTGCAGCTGCAGGGGGTCTGACGGCCTTTTCCTGGGAGCGCTCTCTCTCTCTCCAGACCTTCTGTGTCATGAGCGCAGGATGAGCTGTGTTTACGAGACGCTGACAGGCTCCTTCCTGTCCCACAGACCGAGAGCCCTCGCTGCTGCTGCACTGAAGGACACTTTTTAATTTCTGGCCACCCAGCTCCACCCTGAATGCTGGGCTGGGAGAGCAGCCATGAGGGTGGAACAGCTGAGCTGGGGGGGGGGATCATGGCTCTGGTGGTGGCAAAGTGCAGCAGCAGACCAAGCACTTGATCTCTGCAGCTCTTCTACCAAGGCCTGCTCTTTCTGGGTAAAGTGGGCCAATGTAAACTCCCACTTCCTGTCAGCCTCGTCTCCGAGGGGGAGAGATGATCCTCCTGTGAAGAGGGAAAGGGCTGCAGCTCTGAAGGGACCGTTTCCACTGAACACACACACAAATAGAAGCAGGCGGTGGAGAGGCAGGCAGAGAGTGAGTGGGAGAGAGCGAGCGAGGGATACACAAACACAGTGGGGTTGAGGAATGTTAAACACATGCTTTATGGCATAAATAGCAGCCACTTTTGGTAAATTACAGTGAGTGTTCTGGCACTGTACAGCACACAGCAGGAAAAC
This sequence comes from Nematolebias whitei, assembly GCF_014905685.2. Classification (NCBI taxonomy): domain Eukaryota; kingdom Metazoa; phylum Chordata; class Actinopteri; order Cyprinodontiformes; family Rivulidae; genus Nematolebias; species Nematolebias whitei. The sequence goes on from NC_056504.1 coordinate 14,249,483, forward strand.
GCTCTCACATTTCACATCCAGGCCCCGCGCTCTCCCCAGGAAACAAGACGGGGAGCATGTGTTTTTAGTTCCTCTGCAAGAAGACAGAAAAAGTTACGAGCTGTGGCACATCACATCCCCCCACTAAAATGTTCAAATTTTACCACTTAGACGTGACGAAAGGGTTTTTAAAGAAACACGGAGCGCGTTAGGAACCAGGAGGGAAGAGGAGATCACGGCTCAGCTGGTTTCGCCGCAGAAATCAGGAAAATATTTAAAGTGATGGTGAATCAAGAAGGAAGCTTTAGAAAGAAATGTAGATTCATGGTTCGTCTGTCTGTTAGCAAAATATCTCATGAACCAATACATTTCAATGACACTCTCAGAATGGATATAAAATTATTAACTTTTTTTTTAACTTTGTTTATTAATTTACACTACAAAACAAAAAGTACCAATTCTTACAATAGAAAGTTACAAAAGGTGATTCATAACATAGTGGAAATAAAACAAACAAGAAAGAAAAAATTAAATAGAAAGGTGGAAATTGAAATTAACCAAGAAACTAAGAAATTTACCAGCATTTTTTTCATTTACATATTTTAAAGATTTTGCATAGGACTTTAGCTCGTTCTTCCAGTGGTTCATGTTTGGTTTACATTTGAAAAAACAGCATTTATGAACGTAATGTTTAGCTAATATAATCAGATTATTGATAGTATATTCATTACTTCCAATCTTATTAATGAACCCAAATTAGATTTCTTTTGAACTGAGAGTAGAAAGTTGAATCCCTTTGGATTGGATCCACATTTTAAAATCAAGCCAAAACTTCTGAACTCTCATGCAATTAACCAAAAGATGTTCCAGGTTCTCTGTCTCACAAAAACCACAACTCCCAGTGTCCATATTAAATTTTGTCCTTAGAAATTCCTTAGTAGGATCAATTCTATTAAAGATTTTAAATTGAATTTCATTGAACAGGAAATGATATAGAACTAGTTCTGATCTTTTTAATGTCTTCTTTTCTAAAGTCCTTCAGAATAAAATGCTTAACTTTATGAATCAACCAGATTCAAGATGGCTGCCACGTCCAACTGATCTGAGAGAGACACAAAATACAACTCAGTCAGTTTTACTGATATGGACTTGGAGACTGACGTGTTAGTATTTAGGATGTTTAATACTTAACTTTTAAGTGTTTGTACTCAACTTAGTCTGTTAGCAAAATATCTCATAAACCACTGGATGTATTTTAATGAAACTTCATAATCATTGAATGTAAAACTGATTTACAGCTGACTGACATGAGACAGTGACTGAAACTTGGTCTATTTAACAAACACTGATCTACAGTTTGGTGTGGTAGTAGCTGAGAGTCATTCTCAGCACATACTCTGAGGGAGACATGTCACAGTATCACGTAAGGAATGACTTCTCTTTCATTGTTGCACAAGTTAATATTTTTCTTAGTTCAAATCTTAGATCTTATTACTGTTTTTCTTTTATATTTTATACTTTTGTTGGATGTAACTGGGACCCTGTGTACACAATGTCGTTCCACCACATGCACCACATGTGGTGGAACGACGGTAAAGAACCTTGAATCCTTGCACATGAGATGAAGCAAAACTCTGACAGGGAAGGCTCGTGTCACTTTAAGGAATGCTCTGTCTTTAATTTATTTTTGCTAACAGAGCTAAGATCCTTTCTTCACAACATCACAGCTGATATAATCAGATCAGTCCTGGGCTTCCACAGCTTAGCGATAACCCCAAAGCATTGTGGGTAAAGTGCAAAACATGGAGCCAGGCAGAAACCCTGTGAAGACATGGTTTCGAGTTTCTGCACAGATGAGTTTTACGGCGTCTAAAAGAAACCTCGTGTGTGCTGAGGTGAGACAACGCGGCGCTGCTGAAGCTGGGAGCACATTTCTCTGAGTCAAAGGAAATCAGGAACGGTTCTGTGGAACAGTTTACCTCAGAGCTCTGGGCCTCAGCCCACGCAGACTAACCCACTGACAGACGGCCTGCAGAGAGGAGCCATGGGAACCTCCAGCTCCAGTCTGGACACGTTTGACTCACCGTCTAGGAAGGAGGAAATGATGAGCAAAATATGTACTCAGCAATCACTCATACATTCAACTTTCTGCTCCGCTCAAGAGGTGGACATGGACAGAACACTGAAGGGAAGTCCTCGGACTTCACCTGCGCTCGCTCACATTTGCATATCCTGACTGTTTGCTCAGAGAGAAGTGCACGGCAGGTGGAAAGTGGAAGCAGGTGCATTCGGTTGTTCCTGCCCATCATGTGCTCACCTGCAGCCTTGTTTCAACACAATGAGCCGCTTCACTCCCCGCAGAGAATTATACAATCCAGAAGAGGGTTTCCCAGTTAATGATCAAACAGACGTTTGTGAACTTCATTCAAAGCCAACGCAGGAATCAAACGGTTGCGTTTTATCTCGTTGCGCTGGAGTAAACGACCACGGCAACTTTTAATAAACATAAATTACTTTATTGAATGAAAATGCATTTTGAATTTCATACAGGTGGCAAAGGGTGAACACACAAGCATGGTATAAAATAAAAACAAAGGAAAACACACATCATCTGCACATTGCACTGAAAAAAAAAAAGCCATAAAATATTTCTGGAAGTTAAAAGTTCATGTTTGATCACATCGTCCTGTTCTCGTGGTGTAAACTGCTCAAATCTTTGGTCCTGGTCCTTTAAAAGCTCACGTTCTGCTAATACTGAATCCACTTTAAAAGCTACTAATGAGGTAAAAAAAAAAAAAAAAAAGGCACGTTTTGGTGGTAAAAATAAAACATTTCAAGGCACATTCATGTAGGTCCTATGGCTTTGGCTGGCTTCCTGAATACTGCGGTAACTGAGTGCATGGCTTTCATTTTGGTTCATGTGGCAGCGGAGCTGAACAGGGCTCCGTCTTTGGAAAGCAGCTTTTTCTATCTTTGAAACTCATCAGATTAAAGCAAAGGTTGTGGTTTAGTCAAAACAGAGGCTTAAAATGATCCCTGCTGGTGAAACACACACACTAACTGGTGCCATTCTTCTGTGATGACATGTTTCCTCTTTCTTCTCACAAACCAAGGGCATCAGGAGTCACCTGCTGTGGAGCGGCGAAGGTCACGGCTGCAGCACCTGTTAGCACCTCATCTATCTGCACTGCAGCGCCAGGGACAGCTGCGTGTGCACTTGCTTTTGTGTGTGTGTGTGCGAGTGTGTGTGATTTGTGACACGCCAAGAGATTTACCCCACCCACGCACCCCTACCTCTGAGCAGCTGTGTCTGCTCGGTGATCCTGAGCTGCCCGGCTCCAGGACAGAGACAGGAAAAGACGCCTCTAACCCCAGAGAGTTCACAACAGATTTGTTGTTTTGGAATGAGCACAATAGCAAGAGAGAGGCTGGTTTTAAGCTCAGTTCAGGTGGTCCAGCTTCGAAAACTTTAAAAAGAAGAGCTTCAACAGTTTTATGATGGAACAGAGAAGAGAAGAGGTTCGTGAAGTCAGATCCATGATGAGGTTCGATTCCCTCCAGGTCTCTTAAATCAAAAAAAGTCATGGTCTTTGTGGATTTGTGGGCCTTTGACAGGCTAACAAGGATTGTGTGGACCGCTCCTCTCGTCCAAAGCTGGAAGTTCTCCACTGCTCCGAGCTTCTCTTAGCTCCCCCACCCCTCCTTCCATCTCATGCTGAGGTGGAGCAGCACCCCGAGGAGCTGTGCTTCTGCAGCAGCGACATGCGGCTGAAGGTGCGAGAGCAGACGCTACACTGGTACTTCTTCACCTCCGCGTGGGTCTGCAGGTGAGCCCGCAGGTTGGAGCGGTCGGCGAAGGCCCGGTTGCAGTGGGGGCAGGAGAACGGACGCTCGCCTGGACAGGAAAAAAAACAACATGGAGATATTTATTTTTTTACCTCATCGCAAAGTAGTAAAAAAAAAGTTACCCCGAACTCTGTCACATGGTGCAGTTTGGAAAAGTTTACGCCAATAGTTTTCCAGATATACAATGTGAAAACGCAGGTACGCACTCAACGTAAACAAAACATGTCTGACTTCACCAGAAGCCACGTGGAAGCTGGAGACATGTGACCGACCTACATCAGGCTGGTCTGTGTAGGTAAATAAAATATGGCCGAACCAGAGAAGCGTAGCGCGTCAGAAAAGACACTCCGTTCACTATGTGAGCGTGAACGTGCTGCTGAACACGAAAAGTAAAGAGAAACGAGTAAAACAGCTGCTTAGATTAAATATCTGGGATCAAGGATCAGCATTAAAACACATGCAGCTTTTACAAAAGCTCTGCTGGACCGGCCCGCTTTCACATCAGACCTACGTCAAGTCAATTCGGCTGTTTCAGCAGCTGAAGACACATCACTTCGGCTGTTTCAGCAGCTGAAGACACATCAACTGTTAGTATGGAGAAAAACAGTTTCTCACTTGAAGATGTTTTGTTCGGTATTGATGAGAATAAAATGAGCATCTATAATGTCTGCTCAGAGGGAGCAGGAGCCTCCATTAACACCTCACACATGCACGTACACAAACACACACACACACACACACACACACACACACACACATAGTGTGAAGATAATGAAGAATCACATGGTGCTGGGGTCAGAGCCTGACTGAATTAGCATGATTTAATCAGAACCAAATGAGATTAGCCTGCTAACAAGTTGCTGCAGGTACTGAGAGCTCCGTGATAGCAGCGGGCCCCCACGCATTCTTTGAGCCTTTTTGTCCCTCCCTGTCCCCCATTCAGCTGCAGTCCTGATAAGATAATTAGCCGACAAGTGATTGTCACTGAGACATTAAACACATCAATGAGTACTGAGTCCACAGGAGGCTTCCCTGTGTGATAATCAAGTGTTGACTTCATCAGGTGGATTGTTGTGCCCAGATGAGGAGGGAGGGTCTGCTGACTCACAACATCCAGGAATCGATGGCGGTGAAGATGTGAAGTGTGTCACATGTTCTGAGGTCTCACCTGTGTGTGTGCGGATGTGGCCCCGCAGCAGCCACGGCCTGGAGAAAGCCTTCCCGCAGGTGGTGCAAACACAGGGCAGGGTGTGTGAGCGGATGTGCATCTTCAGAGCCCCCAGGCTGGTGTACTCCTTGGGGCAGTGTTTGCAGAGGAAGGCCGGCCGGGCCGCTGTGACGGGGGCTTCTCTCTCCTCCTCCTCCGGGGTGCTGATGTGAGCCATGACGCCGGTGCACTTCATCCGCTGGCGAGGGGCGTACGTGTGCACAGGTTCGGGGCTGGGGGGGTCTGATGTGGGCCCTTCATCTTCTTCGCCACTGCTGCTGGCGCTGCTGCTGAGGCTGCAGGGGGAGCTGAGGTCCAGGGGCCCCGGGGCCCCAGACGGCTCTGACTGGGAGGAGGGCAGGTAGAGGGCGGGGAGGACGCTCAGGTCCCACACCAGACCTGTGGTGAAGCAGGTGGCAGAGAAGGTGGCGTCTGCTGAGGAGAGCTCAGCCAAAGGAAACCTCTCCACTGAGGTGTCTGAAAGAGAGGGGGGGGGGGGGGGTGTTAAAGGCTGCATAATCCAACACAACACAAATATTAACCAGGTCAATATTAACCAGTTCAACAGCTGAAACTCATGCTGCACACTCGGTGCTGCGCTTGTTGTGTACAAATGTTCTCAGCACTGACTGAGCATAAAATGAGAGCCATATGGGAAAGTTGCAGGGGCCGTTTCCTCCCACGTATTCACAAGAGCGTGCACCATGAATGGAGCTCTGTCTGCCTTCATCTAACGGGCCCCGAGCCTGACTGGACCCAGTCCGATTCAGAACATGTTGCTCGACTTGATTTCAAATAAATCAAACAGGCGTTTTACCTCCTTACAGTTGTGTCAACGGAGTTAAAAAAAAAAAAGAAAAGATTATTTAGGCAATAAACAACTTTGAGACTCACCATTCTGACATTCCAGTTCACTGTAGTTTGGTTTTTGTTTTGCGAAATACTTTTTAACCAGGAAAGAACGAGGCATTGTCCTTTTTTGGCGAAAATATGTGCGCGTAAAACGAGCCTGTGGAGACGACGCGCAGTTTCCTCCGTCAGTCCTCTGAAGGAAAAAAGACCGAGAAATATCCTCCCTGTGGTCCACAAGTGTTTATGTGGACTTCAGCCGACGGAGTGATTTGTACAGCTCCAGTGCTGGTCTCTATTCTGAAATCCTCTGACACACAGGCAGCAGGGGTGTGCTCGCCCTCAGGGCCCTCCCCACATCCATATCACTGCTCAAGTGTTTGGGAAGAAGACTGCGCGCTCACACTCCACCAAACCCTGAGCGCACAAGGATCCGTCGGTCCTGAGCAGCTGAAGACACTTTAAAAACTTTAGGTAAACCCAAACACAAGGGACAGTGACGCACTTGGTCCAAAATACGCGGACAGAATACTGAGATTTATTATTTTTATTTTTTTTTACAAATAATTGTTTTTGTCCTATAAGTTATTCCTCTGAAGAAACGCATTATCAAAAATACTAAAATCAGGACTCTAGGGTGAATTTCAAAAGTTTTTAAAGTGGTAATAAGTGAAATCACTTTTATTTAATATTCTGCTTTTCTCTGTTTGGCTCCAATTGTGGTGTTTTTTTGTTTTTTTGTTTGTATTAACTGGAGTTAAAGCAGTGAGGGTTCATTTAAACGCGTTTAGAAGTGGAGGCAGCTTCCGAGGAGTAACTGCGCCCTCTGCTGGACAGAGTTAATATGATTTTAATTGAGTTTCTACCGCACGTACACTAGATGGCGCTGTAGCCCAGGTGAAAACATTAAAGAGGCGCAAACCTGACAACAGCAGGAGTTCTGAGGAGCTTCGCTTTGATTATGTCTGTGAACTTCATGATGATTTCAGAGCATGTGTTTCAACGCAACTTTGTGTAAAAAGACCATATGTGACTCACTGAGACCGACGTTTAAATTAGATGCTACATATAACTGCTGTAAAAGTTATAATAGTGTCCACAAGAGGCGTTTAGAAACCATCCATCCATCCATTTTCTTTACCCGCTTATTCCATTTTGGGTCACGGGGGTCGCTGGTGCCCATGTCCAGCAATCACTGTGCGAGGGGCGGGGTACACCCTGGACGGATCGCAAGTCCATCACAGGGCCACATAGAGACAAACGAGACAAACAACCATTCACTCTCTCACTCACACCTAGGGACAATTTAGAGTTACCAATCAGCCTAACATGCATGTTTTTGGTCTGTGGGAGGAAACCGGAGTACCCGGAGAAAACCCACGCATGCACGGAGAGAACATGCAAACTCCACCCAGAAAGGCCCCTGGACCGGGGTTTGAACCAGGGACCTGCTCGCTGAGAGGCAGCAGCTCTACCAGTTGCGCCACCATGCTGCCCGTTTAGAAACCAATAAATAAATAAATGCTTTGTCTCATCAGTCTGCGTAGAAAATGTTAATAAAACCCACAAATAACTTCTAAATTAGTGGCCAAAATAAAAGTTAAACAAAAGAATTTGAGAAGTTGAAATAAAATAACTTGGCACCATTTAAATTTTAGGTGTGGATTTTGTGCTCAAAAAGACAAAAGTATAATTATAAAAAAATAACTTTGAAATTCATGTGGGCGGAGCTGAAACTAAAAAAAAATGGGAAGTGCAGATGGCAAGATGTAAAATGTTCGTTTAAAGACGCTGATAGACGGTGAGAAACGAGTCAAATCTAATATTAAATTTTCCTGTGAATACAGCACCGAAACACAAGCGACATGCTTTAATAAAGCCTTCGTCTACTTAACATATCTAACAAAATTTACCTAAAATATTGTCAAGCCGCAATGAAAACTTACATAAAGGTACTTCTCTTGACAAAAATCATCTTTGACAACTCAACTCAAAGAGCGAGCAGTTTGAGGCTTCTGATTGGTTCTTTGCTGTGAGTGGGTGGAGTTAAAAGGGGCGGAGCCACTATGTTCCGAGAGTTCGGTTGAAAATTTGAAAATATTAAATACATCAGCGTAAATTCATACAAGAGGAGGTCAAAAAATAACTTTACAGTGAAACGCCGCAGAGGTCTTCGAGTCAAACTAAAAAACGAGTTTCAATTCAACCAAAGGTGAGAAAACTACTGTTCAACTTATTAAAAATAGAAACAAAACTGCATGCATACAAATATTCAAACAAAGTTTAGCCTTATGTATATATATTTTTTCCAGATATACCTTCTTTTTTTACGTGTCAGGAGTGATGTATTGAGATTTTACTGTACAAAAATAATTATCCAGATTTTAAAATAGCCATAAACAATACATGTTGACTAGCTCAGTAGATGCAGATGTTCCTTATCCCATTTTGGGACCAACTAATCTAATCTTAAATAGTTTAAATCGCAGCATTTGTGGCGTCATTGAGAAATCCTGCAGAAAATAACATAGATAAAAGTATTGCTGTGTTGCAGGCTTGTTTAATAAAAGCCCCTCCTCCACTCATTTAGAAACAGATGGACACAACAATGAAAGTCTGGGGGTGTTGGCAGCCTTTTTTTTTTTTCAACCCTTTAGAGAATCAGAAATGTCATTGGCCATCCCAGTCAGCTGACAGGACCGGCTCAAAGTTTGAACAATAATATAAAGAAAGGCTGTCATTGTATCACCCCTCCTGAGACTCAGACTAGATTTTTAGTCTGTGTGGGACGCAATCAGCTGCTGTATTTTCTTGTTTTCTACAACTAAAGGTGTTTTGTTTTTGTAGGATTTTAAATTTTTCAAGAAGGAAATCCAGACAGGAACCAGCCAGCCGTCATGTTCAAAAGACTCACCCGTCTTCTCTTTGGGGGAGAAGAGGAGGTTTCTGAAGATGTGAAGTCTGGAGAAGTGGTAGATGAAGGATGGCTTGTTGTTCCTCATCAAGGTTTGGCGTCATCGATATCATATTTTTACACCGGCAGATCTTCTACGTGCACCGTGATTAATGGTTACGAGGATTTATATTTGAAATCATAATCTGAAAATCTGCTGATAAATATGGAAGCCTGTTTCCACCATGAAAGAAAAACTAAAAGCCCAACAGGAAGTCATAATAATTTTGACATTTAACAGGAAGTCATAATAATTTTGACATTTAAAGTCATAATTACGAGAATAAAAGTCATAATTATGACTTTTATTCTCGTAATTATGACTTTAAAAGTTGTAATTATGACTTTTATTCTTGTAATTATGACCGTAAAACTCAATTATGACTTCCTGTTGGGTTTTTATTTCATAGTGGAAATGGGCTTCGATACTAAATGCTATATAAAGTGACGATGAAAAGATGTATACATTACATACCTTTATTTAAAAGGATTGATGTTTGAAGGCAGAGGGACATACATTGAATGAATGAATCCATGTGCTATGCAGGAAAACTACCAGTGTCTGACAGGAAGTTGCATCCCTGTAGAGTCATGGTGTCCAGCAAGGGACAAACTTCAAAGTTAAATTAGAAAAGTCCATATTATGACTTTAAAACTCGAAATCATGATAACAAAGTCCATGCTCAATTATCCTGACTGACTGACTGACTGAAAAATGTTGGATTTTATACCTGGATTATTGAGCATGGACTTTGTTGTTTTCAACCAGTTTGACAAGACTGTCAACAAGGAAGAGGGCCGGCAATGGAGGAGGGGTGTACCAAAGAGACCATCTTATCACAAGCAGAACTGGTTTGTTCCACTTTGGCGTAAGCTGTTGGAGGAAGAATCAGTTTTGTTGTGTGTTTCCTTGACTGATGAAGCCTTCCGGATCGAAGGCGAAACGTTTCAGCACAAAAAAAGAAACTGTCCAGATGACCTGACTGAAAAATGTTGGATTGAAATCATGACTTTTATTCCCATAATTATGACTTTTAAAGTTGAAATTACGACTTCCTGTTGGGTTTTTATTTTTTCTTTCATGACGGAAATGGGCTTCCATAGCTAAATCATTCTAACTTTAGGAAAAATATTAGATTTAACAGATAAACATGTTTTTAATTTTACGTCTACAGTAAGTACATTTGTTCAGTCAGAGCAGGAGATCTGAATGTTTAGTTTTTATAAATCACCAAATGAGCTACAGTATTTAGAGTCCACTGAAGAGTTGGGTGATGGAGGTCTGCTTGTTTTCTCAGAGGCAGCTTCATCTGAAAACCAGGATCTTCTGACAGCTAACCATCAACAGTCTGACTCTGCTCCTCACAGAGACACAGCCACAAACATGGAGAGAGACAGGTGAGACAGGCAGGACAGCCCTTCTCTTCGAATGTTAAGTTTAAAACTTGTAAAACAGAAATCTTTGCTTTTGTCTCTGTTGTTTCTGTCCAGCTTGTTGGCTGCAGAGTCTTCAGCTTCTCCCAGCAGCTCTACAACCAGCAGAGCCGTCTCTTCGTCCATCGCTTTGACAGAGCTGACACGGTGCACCCAGAAGACCAAGCCCTGGCCTGTCCAACACCCCGTGTCCCGCAACGCCATCCAACGCCAAAATCGTGCACGCCAAGGAGTCCAGCACACCTCCTTCCACCTCCAGCAGCCGGCTCACCGCAGCCTCGGCCACTGAAGCTCCTCTGCTGGCCTTGATTAGATTCAGACGTTAGAGAAACACAGGCAGCTGATTTAAGATGCTCTGACACATTCATCATGTTATGAATTAATAGGCAGCTGTTTTAGTTTGAACTCTTATTTAATCTGAATTAACATGGAGACGTTCACGTCATGCATGACATTCAGTATGTTCCCATGTTCACATACACATGTCGAAGACAAAAAACTGCCTATGCAACGTAACCTTGAACCTTTGAGATAAAGATGTGTGTGCTTTGTGTTATTTATGCTAACTTTAAAACACTTTAATAAAAAATATTTAAAAAAAGAAAAGTTTGTCTGTTTCCTATGTCCCGATGACATTGAACTGCTCATGACCTCAGATGCTGATGTCACTGGTTTGGAGGTAATTGCACCTGCTGTGTTCATTAGTGTGCTTTATGGAAGACGGGCGCTCTTCTTGAGTGAGCTCAGTGCTGGAGCACAGCAACCATGGACGCTTCTGTGGGAACAAAACTCAAACAGGAGTTTTTATCTAATTACAAGAGTTTTGAAAACCCGTCTGAGTCGACTGACGATTGTCCAACAAACGGCTTCACCTGTGACCTGAACAAAAACAACGGTGAGAGGAAACGGCACAATTGATTGAAGCAAGATTTGAGTCTCAAACTGGCTAAATGTTCATTAAACTAAATGTAAATGTAATTTCCTGCTGCTACAGAGGTCGTTCAGTTGAACGGGCTGACTTCTGATAGCTCAGGTTTGTTGGACCAGAGCTCATCCAAAGTCAAAGAACCAGATGAGGGCCGCTGCAGCCAGGACCAGCCAGTCCACATATACGCTATTTGCACAATCCTTGCCATTGGAGTGACCGTTGCTTTGGTCTTGGAGATTCACCTGGATGCAACTCAGGTATGTCAGGAAGTTTGTAGGTCCACCCTTGACTGCAACATTCCTCCTCACAGCTGCTTCACAGGTCTCCATCAAAGGAGTGACGTCGGATGACGAGCTCTGCACAGAACTCAGCGTGAGGGTCCTTCGCGATGGAGGATCCAGTGTGGATGCAGCCATCGCTGGCAGCCTTTGCTTGGGTGTTGTGCATCCACACGTGTCGGGCGTCGGTGGGTATGTGTCTCTAACTCTTAGCTGTAACTTCTGTGAACGCACAGCAGCTGATCATGAAATCTCCATCGTTGTCGGTCTGTAGAGGAGGAGTGATGCTGATTCATAAAATCCGTCAGAATGAAACTAGGGCGATCAACTTTCAGGGGTCGGCACCAAAAGGTCTGAGGGAAGAAATGCTGCAAAATGTTTCTGAAATTAAGGTAATCCAGATGTGCAGAGCGTGTTTTCTATTTTCTTTTGTTTAGTTTGTAAAAATGTGTTTTTAGGCAGGTCTACTTGTGGGAGTGCCAGGTATGCTCATGGGGTTGCACCATGCTCACGACCTGTATGGAGGGTAAGAGCTCAGATTATATTGTTTCTGGTATTTAGTCTTGTAGACTGACATGAATTCTAATATTTCTTTGCAGTTTGCCGTGGGGGGATGTCGTCAGCAGAGTTGCAACTGTAGCCAGAGAAGGATTCAATGTTTCTCAGAGCCTCGGTGTGTCAAACTGTCCTTTAAAATGTTACCCTTACATCCGAGTGTAACGTTCAAGGACCCGGGTTATTTGGCTTTGTCTACAGCTGCTGCAATATCGCAGGCAGGAGAGCAGCCCGCGGGACGTTTCAGGGATCTTTTCCTCCCAAACGGCCAGGCTCTGAGTCCTGGCTCGTATCTGAGGATGCCCGGTGTGGCTGACATCATGGAGGCTGGTCTTTTCAGTTTCTACCATGGGAATATATCACAGGAGCTGGAAGATGAGGTAGTTCACAGATGACTTGGTTTGATGTCACTGCAGGATGTAATGTTCTTTCCACGCAAAGGTGCGAGCAAATGGAGGCGTCCTGAGCAGAGGGGACCTCCAGAACTACAGTGCAGAGGTGCAACAACCACTTGAAGGCCTGTACAACCGTAAGGCTTCATTTGAATAAAACCTTATTCACATGCTTGATGCTTTCCTCTAATCGAACACTTCTTGTTTTAGAGTTCATAATTAAGGTTCCTCCTCCACCATCTGCTGGGGCAGCTCTGATAGCAGCTCTCAACCTGTTGGAGGGCTTTCATCTGGGGGAGAATAATGTTACAGAAAATCAAACATACCACTGGATCAGTGAGGTACTGGACTAACATGTGAACCTCCCCTTCTGAATCTGTGAAATGTGGAGCTCTATGTGCTTAAACAATGACAAAGTGAAGATTTGATGCAATCTGCTGGTTTCCTTGGATAACATTTATTAATTGGAATTTTAAAATGGATTAATGTTTTTGTAGTGACCTGAGACGACTTCTGCTTTGGTGCTATATAAACTGAACTGAACTACAGTTTTTGTCCCTTCAGGCTTTGACAGCAGCTTTGAGCATGGCTCATAGACTGGGTGACCCTGAAACCAGCTCCTCTGTGTCTGAGCTTCTTTCTGCCATGATGAGGTAAAAAAACACTTTAATTTTTTTTTTTTTAATTGTTATGCAGCTGAGCAGCTGAGGATCATTGAACACTCCTATAACTTTTTTTTTTTTTTTAAATCAATTGTTCATAAAGATTTTGGATTTACTATTAGTTCTGCTGCCCTGGGGAAAATGCAAATAAAAAATAAATCAACGTGCAAATCAGTTAGGAACAGCACACTATGACTTCTGGTGTGAAATTCACCAAACGCTTAAAATAATCCAGATAAAATGATGGGATTCTGAATAAATGAGTGGGGGGGGGAATGAATAAATTTTAAATCCAGCGCTCTGTTCTGGCTCAGTAGAAACATCGACACTTAAACCGGTCACAGAACGTCCAACCATCCATCTCCGAACTTTTGACATTTTAATGTTTTTTTTTTTTCATTAGTTATGTTATGATTTTTGACATTTTTCCACAGAATGTTCAGCCATGATGTTTCACTCACTAACGTTTGAGCTGGCCAAACTTTCCAAAATGTTTTCCATTCTTTTTTTCCCCACTATTTATTGGATGTACATGAAACAGGCTGTTCACGGCTGTACTCCAGAGTGCAGTGTGCTCATGGGCTTCTTTTCTATCTGAGCTCAGAAATTGAAACTTGTCTTATCTTCTACAAAAATCAGTGCAAGATATGTAAAGAAGTCCTGTCTGCCTGTCTCAAGAAGAGTCCTGTCAGGGAGTCTGAGGCACAGGTGTGTCTTTCAGCTGACACTATAGTGACTTAACATTTGATCTAGGTTCTTACACGACTTATCCTTTTTTTTTTTTTTTTTACAATTAAAAAGTCAAATGTAAAAGAACTGCATGTTGTAATTCAGATATTTATAGTTTTTACTGTTCTTCCATCTGACTATTGTAGGCTGCTCCAGGTCCGGGTGTCATGGGAGCATGATTGCAGAGATGAGACTGAAATAGTCCACTTGCCCCTAAAGCTTCAGGCAACTTAGAATGACCATTTCACTAAGATGCACCAGAAAACCAAATCTATGCAGATGGGTTTAAAACCTTATCATAATTAAGCAACAATGCTAACACCTTTTGCAAGCTTGACTGTTGCTGTTCTTTGATTTTTAAATGCAGTATATTAAGAAGTCAGTCAAAAGAGAAAAATGCACATGAAAGCTTGAGCCAGTGTGTCCAAATGAAGTCTAAACCTCAACTTTTACCTTTGGAGTCTGACATTTTGTCCTTTTTTTTTTTAATTTTTTTTTATTTTATTATTTACCTTTTTGTTCCTGTACAGCAAGAATGACACTGAAGAGCTGCACCAGAAGATGGACTTTCAGCCATCTGCGTCCAACTCGACGGAGCTGCTGTCCAGTCAAGTCGTGGTCATGGGACCAGATGACCTTGTTGTCTCTGTTGCTAGGTGACAGTTTGATGGGGATCAGCAGGAGGATATGTGGTATGTGCTTCAGGACATGGTGACATTCTCTGATCTTGATGATCTTGCAGCTCCTTGAGCAGGCCGTTTGGGAGCAGGATCATGACTCGGTCAGGCGTCATCCTCAACAGCCTCATTCTGGACTTCTTCTGGCCAAATCAGAGCAGTGGGCAGCCTCTGACCGACCAGGTGCAACATCTCTGCAGAACTCGAACCGTAACCTGCATCATAAGTTTCTGCTTTAAAACGGTTGCTCACACATTTGCCTTTGCGCTGCAGAATAACCGAGTCGAGCCTGGGAAAAGGCCACTGTCGTTTCTGATGCCCGCTGCGATCGTGCCGGCCTTGAACAGGTGTGGCACCTACATGGCACTGAGCAGCTCAGGTGGAGAAAACCGTCTGAGTGAAATCATCCAGGTCTGATGTCTTCAGTCCCCCAAATTTGTACTCTGGATGAGAAACGCCGCCCGTTACCCGCTTCTCATGTAAACTGTGTTTTAGATGCTAGATGGTGTGCTGTTCCACCATGAGAAGAGGAATGACAGCCTTTCTTGGGAAGGACATTAACAGGAACCACAAACTTCTTGTCTGGAGGTATAGCGCCATGTTTAATGGCTGACCTTCGTGTTTTGATTATTGAGACGTTAACAACCCTGTGAGCATTAATAATTCTTTCATTTTTCTCCCATCAGCTTTGTTGGATAGCATCATTATTTTCTACATGCAACATATCTCTGCTGCCCTGTGGATCCAGAAAAATCAAGATATTTATAAAATTTAAATAAAGAAAATGGACTGAAATTAAGTGTTGTACGATGAGAGGAATTGCTTTTATCGACACATGTTCACTCACATGTCATTTAAAAAAAGCAAGTCATTGCATGTGACGCCCTTTTTTTCCCTTCTTTTCGGCCAGTAATTTCTGATAAAGTCAAGTTTTGATGGAAGTCAAAGAGATGTGGCCATTTTGTATGCAGATAAAGAAATGAGGGTTGGCTGATCCACTGTTCAGATACTGTCACACAGGCATGCCTCCTGCGTCACCGTGAACATCAGCAGCAGAGGTTTCTGCGAATGACATCAGCTTTACTGTTCTGCTTTCTCTGAAAATGTTGCTCAACATTTACTACTTTTTTTTTTTTTTTTAAACTAGTCCTACAAGTCTTTAGTGACTTATGCAAAATGCTCTTATTTAAATTGTTAGTGTCGCCTTACAGGTATTTATGGTAATCCAGAATAATAAAACTGTAAATATCAGAACCCTGTGTAAAACTGATGGTGGTATAAAGGTTCATGAAATGACCTTCACTTGACCTATGTGATTCAGATTAGCCATGAGCTCATCAATCTAGTCAGAGTTAATCTTCACTTTTCCAAATTGAGGTTGCTGAAAGAGCTATCTACAACAGGTAAGATATCAACTGTTCATAAGTTGTTGTTTCTTTTAAATACAGACTTTCCTTTTTAAAATGACCAGATTGTTTTAAACTATAATAAAGTTCACTTTAAGCATTCTGTAAATTCAGACATACAAAGTATCTATCCACTGCTCAAAGTTTTAAAAATATTTTAAAACTTTTTTTTATTAAACTTTAATTATTGTACAAAAAGTGTGTATT
Organism: Nematolebias whitei; assembly: GCF_014905685.2. Lineage (NCBI taxonomy): Eukaryota > Metazoa > Chordata > Actinopteri > Cyprinodontiformes > Rivulidae > Nematolebias > Nematolebias whitei. Next base: position 14,265,585 of record NC_056504.1, read on the forward strand.
TGCCACAACTTGGTTAGGTTGGTAAAACTTAAAAATATGCTCAGTATTCAAGAATGATCAGAACTGTTCACTAATAATTTTTTAACCTTTTTTTCTATTTAACTTCTAGCGAACAAGTTAGCAGTGGCGGGCACAGTTCTGCTAATCAGCTAACAGCTACTAGTAGATGGTTTTTGTTTAGCGTATTAGAGTTTTTGCTAACTTTGGAAACTTTTGATGGAAGTGGCTCCCGCTAAATTAGGTTTCACACACTTTGTCTGCTAACAAAATTCACAAATTGTTCCTGTCTGTTAGGCACGCTATTGGCTTACGTACACGTGACAAGACGTGATCGGTCAATGCAGCTTCAACTCGAAGGAGCAGCAGACTGACAGTCGTCTATGTGGTTGCGGTTTAGCATTAGCGTCCGCAATATTTTTTTTTACGTGCTTATCGCTTTAGTAAAGCAAATTTTTTAGTTAGCATTGTAAGGATTAGTGTGGTTAACTGTACCCACAGACATATTTGCGTAGACGCCTCGGTGAGTGGGCTGGCCAGCTGCAGCGGTACGTCACGGCATCCGACATTTTAAATGTGTAACTTTTAACGTTAAAAGTTATACATGTTGTCTTTGGTGCCTGGGTGTTTTTCAAATATTACTTTTTGTGGATGACAGGCATAAACTTCAAACTCTTTGTAGAACGGTGCTTTATGAAGCTCTGTCCATCTTTGTATTAAATGACCGGCAGTTCCGCCACATTAAAAATGGCGTCTACATCGACTTACGATTCAGCGCTCAATGAGGCGTCAACGTGACTATTTCTAAGGTATTGTAGATTTTGGGGCAACATTAAAAAAAAAACCATTTAGTGAAGGGACAGTCCTGAAGGAGTGCTTATGCTGTTGCTGAGACATTTGATGGAACACAAAAAGACAAGATGTGTGAAAAAAATCAAATAAATCCCCATGGCAGCTTCAACAGCAAGCTGAAAATCAGAAATATTAGCAGATGTCCTGGCACAGCTGGATGCAGCTGTTCAGAGTGCACCATGCACCTCTTTGGCCATTGATGAGTCTACAGATGTTACTGATGATGCAGCTTACATGAGAATGACTCTGACTCCAACCAAGATTGAATTTACTGGCAGGACAATCCCATGTCCATTTAGCTCATTAAGAAAAGTAAAATAAAGAATAATCAAACGAGAAAAGGTCAAAAGCTCTGGTTTCAGTTTTTTCCTAAAAGAGACATTTTTATCATTTTCTGAAGATGCTTACGTGTTTTACTTTAAACTAAAAATTTTATAGGTTGGTGCCTCTAAACAAAAAATAAAGAAGAGAAAAATCTTTGCTTGCTCTGTTGTCACTTTTTTAATACTGAAAGAGCCACTTTAAGTGTACGCCTTCAATTCTTGGACCTCTTCAGTTTAAGAGACAAAGGCTTATTAGGCTCTGTTTGCACATTTAAGATGGATTTTATTCTGAGCTTTCTGTTTCAACATAAAATAAAGGCCCTGCATTTATTTGCCTGGGACTACTTTTAATTATGGGGCTAGTTGTTTACTATATAGTGCAGTTAACAGTGAAAACATGAATACAGGTAGACAAGACCATAAGAAAAAAGTTGGACTTTCGTTAGGACCATTAGGAGGAAATTTTAGTAACTGAACCTCAGGGGAAACTGATTTATGGGGGAGCCCCCCCCCCCCCCCTGCCCCCCTCTCGTTGGGCCCCTGAGTCAGAGGATGTTCCAGAAGAGTGAAAATGTTGCAGGTCGACAGAGTTTAATCTGATGCAAACATCACAGTGAAGCACGCGAGGGCCGTGCTCGGCTCGTGCAGGGATCAGACTGATGATTAAACTCGTGTCTGCAGAGGGAGGAGGAAAGAAACGCTCACCTGTGCGCGCTCAGGTGAGATCCGAGCCAAGAGTTTATCTCAGTTCAGAGGCCGAGGTGCAGAGGAGGCATGACATACTTCTTAAATTATTTTTTACAGTGTGACTGTTTTTGGGCGGAGAAGCGGAGTTGAAAGTGGGCGTCGTCGGTCACGTGGAGGTCGGCTTTAAAGCGCACATCTTCACCCTCCTCCTCCTCAATCCGAGTCAGAAGGAAGTGTCGGCATTTATTTGTAATCTGTGTTTGTTTGTCCGCGAATAATCCGTGTAAAACGAGTGCATTCACCCGGATTGATGACAACAGAAGGTAAGTAAACTTGAGCTCTGACCCCTGCTGCTGCTGGTTTGTTTCCAAACGTGATATTGAAGCAAAAATAATGTTTCCTTGTTCACATCTGTTTAATTCCATGGGTCGGTTGTTTAATAATGACACAGAGGAGTTTAATCAGGTGTTTCAATTCATAAATCATGCTATTGTCATGGTCCCCATACTACTTGGGGTCTGGACCCCACGTTGAGTCATGAAGCCCCAAATTGAAAGGATTGAAATTTTATTATAGACACATGATTAAACTCCTCTGTGTCATTATTAAACA
>NC_056504.1:14268155-14268834 GCF_014905685.2 Nematolebias whitei
ATATATATATATATATATATATATATATATATATATATATATATATAGAATTGCGCTTTTGGAAACTTTAATTCCTCTTTTTCTGGATGTAAATCACATTTTTTTGGATGGTTGTTTCCTCTGGTATCAGATGCTGTGCAGCTGGAAGGATTTTTACTGAAACTTTTTTAGTTTTGGACATTTGTTATGATGCGTAACCATGGCAACAAGGCTGTTTTCTACAACCAACAGCAGCTGATTAACATCTCAAAAGCTCAAATAATATCTCAATTACAGCCCCAAATCTCAAGTGAGTTGAAAAGGATGTTCTGTGGACGTATTCTCATCTACCTGCCAGCTGTGCTCGAGTACCTGATCACTGAGATCCTGGAACTAGAAGGAAACACGGCTCATGGAAGGACAGGATCGTCCCTCGGCACCTACAGTTGGCTGTCCGCAGTGACGAGGAGCTCAGCAGACTGCTGGGAGGAGTGGCCATCGCTCTGGGAGGAGTTCTGCCCAGCATTTGGGCGGTTCTACAGCTTGAGGGGAACCGAGATGCCAGCCGAGTCTGGGTGGACGGATCAGACGGCATCTGCAGCCAGTTTCTTAGGATCCACTGTGGGATGGACCTTTACAAGAGATCCTTCCTGTCTACAGCCATCAGCATCTATAACATCTCTTAATAAAATGAGGATAA
>NC_056504.1:14269234-14309234 GCF_014905685.2 Nematolebias whitei
TATATATACTGTATATATACTGTATATATACTGTATATATATAATTTTTTTTATGTTTATCCATTTTTACCATGTTTGCCACTGTTTGAAACTAATTTTTCATTGGTCAACACAAATGTGCAGAAAAGTAAGTGTGTCGGTTGTTTTTGCAGGTTAACTCTTCCATCTTGGACCATCCTCAAAAGGCTGCTGTCAGAAAGGGTCACGATGGAGCCCAACACTGTCCTGAGCGAGAGGTTTTTCATCGTCATTCGTGGCAAGACCAGGAAAGGTTTCTGCCGAGGCTGTATTGGTCGCGTGGAAGCTGAGACTCCATCCGGAGAGCTGATGGGGCTCCTGTACGGATGTGGCACCAACGCGGGGAGCCCAAAAAACGGAGGCCTGGTGAGGAAGGAGGACGTGTACCTGCTGACACGCCACCAGGCCCAGCTGCTGCTCTTTATTTCCAGTACCAGCAGGCGCCTGGAGGTGCTGTGCAACCCGCAGCTCTTCTCAGCCATCTGTGAGCTGTCTCAGGATGACCTGGTGGTGGTCAGTCACAAGAAGGGACACGTCCCCGGACTGGTGAGGAACCTGATGCAGATTGGAAGGAAAGAGAGCAAAGAGGATCTGCACATGCTTGGCTTCGAGCTGGAATTTGTGGTGAGTCTTTATAATTGCATGATCACTTTGCAAATGTCTTTAAAGCACACAGTTGCAACAGTGCAATAAATTCACTGCCTCATAATAGAAATGAAGATCTGTACATCTTTTGGTAAAATCATCTGTCTGATTGTTTGGTGTGAAACTCTAGATGGCATTTGAGCAGAGTTTTGTATGCAAACAGTTGCTCTGCAGATTTGAGTACTGTACATAAGTATAATCATTTTTCTTGTTGTTCTTGTTTTTTTTTTATAGGACACTGATACTTTTTTGTCAGTGAAACCCGCTGCTCCTCTGCCCATCTTCAGCGCAGCGGACATTGTCCAGGTGGTTCCGTCTTACTCTGTCCCGCTCGGACTGCAATGGAGAGACGGCAAATATGCAAGTAGGTTTAGCTCATCTGCTTTAGCACTCTGTAGATACTTCTGATTTGTTTTTAACTGACTTATTAAACTTTTATGATAACCAAGCTATACAAGCAGCAGCAAATTAAACAATGAAATTCTTAAGTTTATACTAAGCACTGGTGAGCGGTGATGCAGACAAGACACTAACCTGGAAAAACCGGTCTTGTTGCAATGGAATGTGACATTAGAGTCATCACCAGTTCTCATATTTTATTAGCTCTTAAAACTACCTGCATACCTCATTTGTAGACCTGCCTCATGTTGGCTTGGAGTCACTTTGTCAGTCACATGAGATGAAACCAAAAAAATGTTTTTTACATTTCCAACCGCCCCTCACCCCTCATATCTGTCTGCAGGTACAGGCAGGAAAACTGTGTCACGCATCAACTCCATGCCAAGTATTGGAAGCCGTGCTCGCCAAGCCACAGAGACCCAAACAGAGCGGAGGGTGGTCCAGAACCAGCGGCCGACCACAGCACATGTGCCTCTGGAGGTGGGCTCCATTGTGGAGGTCGTCTCCAACACGGGGGTCAAAGTGTACGGAGTCATCCAGTGGATGGGGATCCTGGAGGGGAAGGCAGGTGAATGGGCAGGGATCGAACTGGTGAGCGACCTGATGCTTCGGTGCATTTGTGGTGACTTCTGTCCGCTTCAGGGTGCCTGACTTTATTGTTGCATCTCATTATTTCAGGACTTTGATGTGAGAGGCTGCTCTGACGGGACGTATGAAGGTCAGAGGTTTTTCACCTGCAAAGAAAACCGAGCCTTGTTTGTTCCGGTCACAAAGTGCAGCCCTGACAGCAGGTTTGTCACCTGCTCCACAGAAAGTCCCCTCAGAGCCACCCAGACACCTGCAGGTCAGCTTCCTTAGCGTTTCTAAAATATCACCATTTTCTGACATCTACACAGCTTTACATCATTTCAGTAAAGCAAAAGATGTATATAATTTGCAAGAAGTTCATAAAAAAGTTACTGTAAAACAAAGTATTTCTGTATCGAGATAGATTTTTATGTTATTTTTCACAATAATTCTGAGCGAATAATTACCGCTAGAGTTTGATGAAACTAGATGAAACTTAGCGATTGAAGAGAAAAGGAGCACAACTCAAGCTAAGAGCTGAAAGGAGCAAATCATTAGCTAAAGAGTAAAGTAGCAGATGGCTAAATAGAGGCTAAAGAGTAACAAAAGGCAAACTAGAAGCTAAAGTTAGCGGGATAGTAGCTAACTGTAGCATAAAACGACAGAGCAAGAAGGCTGAAGCAGTTTTCAAAAAGAACAACATTTTTGAAAACATAGGTTTAGGTTTATTTGTTGTATGCAGGTCAACACAATGCAATGAAATGCTCAGGACGAGAAGAACCGTCTCGACTCGCCCCCAAAAAACGACAAGAAATATCAAAGCATGCAACAAAAAACAAAAACAAGGCGCCGAAAGTGAAAAGAAATGCATCTACAGCAGCATGGTCCTATTGGCAGAGTGGTTCTGTTTTGTTGTCATTGCAGAGTTCTCAATATATTTCTATGGGGAAAATGTCTGTAAAGTATTTTGAAATGTATTAAATAATACAACAAACAGAAAACAGTTAAATTCTTCTACCCATATTCTTTACCAGCTTTCCTGCATGTCCAAGGTACACTCGTCCATCACAGGGACACATGAGGACAAATCACCATTCACAATCAGGGACAATTTAAATTGTCCCTGATTGTGAATGGTGGTTGATATACTCAATATATTAATGCAATATACAAAGTATGTACAGTATAAGTCCCCGTAGTTGGACTGGGGAGAAAATGTGAACATTTTTAAGAAAGTGTAAAATAAGTGTAAATGCAACATCATTTTTAAATAACATTCTTTGGCGTTTGCAACATGAAACTGTTTCTCTATAAACACTGCACTAAAAGTTTTAGGAAGGCCTGAACTGTTTATCCAAAGTGTTTACGTTGAACCTGTGGGAGTGAGGATTTAATCCCCGTTTCTTGCATCTGTAAGATGCTTCACAAATGGTCCAAGTTACCTTTTTTAACATCCATAAGCAGAAATGGAGCGATAGAATCGATGCCATCTGACACAGTTTATGTGACTTGCTTCCTGCATGTTTAAGCTAGTTAATAATCGTTCTTGAAGAAAAACATAATTAGTTTGGTCCACTGTGATTAAGCCTAATGAGTCTTTTATTGTTATGAATTAGTTTACTTGTTCATTTCAGTTCCACCCTTCGAGGACACGGGGGAGGATGCACCACCTGTTCCAGAATCTAAGGCGGTGTCGTTGTTTGTTGGGAAAATGAAGGGAATACAAGGTCACAATAACTCTTGTTACCTGGACGCTACTCTGTTCAGGTAAAACCAGTTCACTGCCCTGTGAAACGTTTGACGTAACATTACTGCAGAATCACTTTCGTCTTGCATTGTTTAAAGGAATTTCATTCGTAGTAGCTCATGCACAACCAAATGAGCATTTAGATAAACGCATCAGAGTCGATAAGGCATTGTTTCTTTCCTCCTCAGCCTGTTCAGTTCATCTGTGACAGTGGATAATATCTGCCATAAGCCTGCAGACGAAGAACAACCCATAACCTGCACTCTGAGGGCAATAATCAACCGTTTGCGCAGGTACAAACATAGCGTCATGTATCTTTTCCATCTTGTTTTCTAAAACAAAGGCATAATGAATTTTACTGATCAACAAGCCTGATTTGTTTAATATATGCTGATATGAGTATTTAAAATTAGGGATGCACGATATTAGATTTTTGGCCGATATCTGATATGCCCATATGTTAAAACTTATTTGGCCGATAACAGATACCGATATTTTTTTTATATACTTGGTCAGAACATAGCCCTCTTATTTATTCTTATTTGCTACAAAATTGTGTAAGAGCTGGTGACATATATTCAGTAACAGCCATATGATATACATATCACTTTAACTTGTATTAAATGAAAAGTGTTAAATGTTATTTATTAGCATTAGCCACCTGCGATGCTGTCTCTCTTGTGGAGGCTTGTTCCAGGTTCCTAGCTGCAGTGTGGGATCCTCAGCACTCCTGTGCATGAAGGACAGACTTTTTAAGTTCAAAGTTTTTGTATATCCATTGTGCCATAAGACTAATCATGCTAACGGGGCTAACGCATGACGTCCAAATGTCTGTGGTAAAACTCACCCAAGTGCTATTGACTATTAACTTCTCCATGGTATTCAGCTATGATGTGGTATATCAGCCTATAGCTTCTCAGCCATTAGCTTCTCAGCTATTAGCTTCTCTAAATGAGTCCCCGAGGCTCAGTGGGACTAACCTGTATATAAATAAAGGTTGAACGAATGACGTTGGAAATGACAGCTTGTAACTTGTAACTAAGGTAAGGCTACATTGGAAAAAATATCTCTGACTGGGGACGATGTAGCGAAACTCACCATCGGCATTTTGACTTCTTCCTCTCTGCCGTGATCAGATCAGGTAGGCACGCATGACGTCATCATGTTGTGCTGCTGCTGCAGGTGTCCTTGTCACCGTGTTGTTATATAAAAACAGCGCCTTTTGTATCGGTATTATTTTGATGGAATGGCCGATGTCTGATATTTAAATTTAACACTAATATCGGTTGATACCGATACCATGCCGATAATATCGTGCATCCCTATTTAAAATCATTAAATGTGTGTATGTAGTTGTTATAGTTTGTTTTTAATTGCAGGCAAGGGTTTGTGCCTGCAGAGAGTGTGATGAATTTTCGCAAACAGCTTGGCTGTGAAACTTTTAGCACACACGAAAAAGGTATATGCCTATAATGTTGTAGGATGTGCCGTTATGTTTCCATGAGGTCATTGTGACAAACGACTGAAGCTCACTGTTCATGGATCTGTGTCGTCCTAAAACAGACCCTGAGGAGTTTATTACAGTCCTCTTTCAGAAGGTGCTTTGCAGTGAGCCTCTGCTGAAGCTTAGGTATGCTCCCAAACCACCCTGGATTAAACATCTTGCCTTGTGTTTACGTGTATAGTTAAGTTACGGAATATTTGTCACCTCAGATCAGAAGTAGGAACATCTCAGGGAGCATACACCCTCCAAATCTTCTTGGAAAAACAGCAGATCAGACAGATGCCCACTGTTCAGCAGCTGCTTGACACGTCCTGCCTGTCAGGTGACCTCAAATTTGAAACGGTGAGTCCTTTATCCTGCAAACTAAAGTGTCCAAGTCTTTTTCTGAATGTTCATATATTGAATTTATTGCCTTTTTCGTGCCATAGATGCCCTCCTGTTTGATCATCCAGATGCCGAGGTGTGGAAACAAGTACAAGATGTTTTCTCACATTATTCCTACCACTGAGCTGGACATTACAGACCTCCTATACAGCTGTGAGCACCTGACTGCATCATTTAACAGCTGATATTGTGTATGAAATGTGATTCTAAATATATTTATTAATTACCTGCTTTACTGTCCCAACAGCTCCAAGGGACTGTTTCATCTGTGGATGTTTGGCAGAGTTTGAGTGTCTTCAGTGTTTACCAGATTACAAACTGCAACCAGGAAGAATCAAACAGTACTGCAGTACCTGTAACACTCAGGTAGACCTTTTAAAGCCATTTTAAATGTAGATTAATTCATGAATTGAGTCTGCAGTGTATAATTTCCAGCTGTTTTTTTCTTCTTCCTATTTTAGGTGCATGCCAATCCATCCCGGTGCAGTCACTGTCCAAGGGCGCTCATAGTACCAGCAGGTGTAGCCACCGACGGTCCTGTTCCCAGGCACAAAGTTCATCTGTTTGCTGTGCTCTGCATTAAAACCAGCCACTATGTGTCCTTTGTCAAATACGGTCCTGGTCCGCACTCGTGGTTTTTTTTTGACTGCATGGCAGACAGATGTGGTAAGAGATTTCAGCCATTTGAAGGTGTTTACAATAAATGGCCTCAAAAAGTACTTCTGATGTGTGCTTGATTTGTTTTTGGGCTTGGTGTTGTTGCCTATGAATTTTGAGTTGGGCTTTTTTTTCTGTAAATGCAGCCTTGACAGTGATAGATAAAGGCCCGCTTAAGAGCAACTCTGACGTCTTACAGCTGGCCTTTATCTCAGTTTCTGAGCTGATCTCTAATCTTGAGGTCGCTTGCTCTTTCTTCTGCAGGTGACGATCAGAATGGTTACAACATTCCTGAAGTCCAAGCTTGTCCTGAGATCGGTGACTTCCTGTGTCAGCCAGAGGAGGAGCTGACCCGGGCTAATCCTTTTCAGGCTCCTGAGATGGTTCAAAGGCTGCTGTGCGACTCCTACATGTTTTTGTACCACATACCAGCCATGTGACTTTCAAAGCCAAACAATGGAGAACTTTAAATGTGTTTGCAGACAAGGACACTATGTTCCATAACAGTGCCTTTTGACAACTTTACATCTCTAGTGAGTCTGCTTTTATGCACTTTAATGCATCCAGATGCAGGAACTGAAATAGATGGAGGAAAACATAAATTTATGTTCAGAAATCTGGATTGATCAAACTGAAAGCTGAGTTGCACAAGGAAAATCTAACTCTCTAAACTTTTTAATTGTTTTTTTTTTAACCCTTGAATTTCTTATAGTTGTACTGTTTGTTTTAATAATTTTGGTCAAATAAAGTTGACTGCAATTAAACACTTAAACGTGTATCTCCCACATCTTCCACCTTGAGTTAAAAACTTGCTTTTATTCTTGTTGATATGGGTAAAAAAAAAGGTGTAACAGATATGTGAACATTTGAGTAATTTACTGTAAATAATTTTACTTTGATTTTTTTCCCCCACTTTTGTAAATACAATAATTGATTAAAGTGCAAAACACTGCAACTGGAAAACAGTAATTCAACATCGGCAAAACAATTTTTACAGAAATCAAGCCTGCACCAACATTTTGGGGTTGAGTTCTTGAGTTAGAAAAAATCCTCTTACATTTATATGATTGTTACAAAAGATTGTGTATGTATATAGATTCTCTGATCATGTTATGAGGCAGCAGCTCTAACCACTGTTCCACTATCACCGAAGTTCAGGTATAACAATCAAATAATTTGATTCAAAAAGAACAATGCCCTCCAAATTATTTTAATAACATTTTGTTTTTGTAATGCCAAGTTGGAAAAAAGATAGTAAATCTTCAAATCACATCTACTTCTTTTTTTAAATCACCCATTTTAGGACGGCTGGGTTGCATCACAGGAAATCTAAAGAGGAACAATCCAAGGATGCCTCCTGTTGGAGATAAAAAGAAACACAAAGCTAATGACGGCAACAACAGAAGATAAGAGCAGAGTAAAGCCATCCATCCATTATCTTTACCTGCTTATTCCATTGTTTTGGGTCACGGGGGTCGCTGGTGCCCATGTCCAGCACTCACTGTGCGAGGGGCGGGGTACACCCTGGACAGGCTGCAAGTCCATCACAGGGCCACATAGAGCCAAACAACCATTCACTCTCATTCACACCTAGGGACAATTTAGAGTTACCAATCAGCCTAACATGAATGTTTTTGGTCTGTGGGAGGAAACCGGAGTACCCGGAGAAAACCCACACATGCACGGAGAGAACATGCAAACTCCACCCAGAAAGGCCCCTGGACCGGGGTTTGAACCAGGGACCTGCTCGCTGAGAGGCAGCAGCTCTACCAGTTGCGTCACGGTGCTGCCCGCAGAGTGAAGCATTAAATGCAATATGAGACATTTGCAGCAGTTGTGGCCAACTAGAGTGACATTTTCACACATGGTTAGTAGGTTTTTGAAGTGTCACTTCAAGTTTAGATTTAAAAGCAATACATTAAAAACTATCAAATTACTTTATGTATTTAAACTAAAATGATTGGATTTTCCTGTCATTATGGATAAATATAGACAAGTGTCAGCTAAAAACAGGTTTTCTTACTGTGTTGTTCAATAATACAACTAAATAATGGTTGGTTTTATAGGAGTACTAAATTAATAAATAAAATGTCTTTATTTTCTTAACCTCAGTTCTGACATTGTAGGCAAGATATGCCTGTGTAGCACACAAATTTATTACAATATATTAGATATTAGATACATATTAAATATATAAAAAGTCTGCAGGACCAGATGACCTTCCACCTTACTTCTTAAGGCTGGCCACTCATCACAGTGCCGGTGTCCCACATCTTTAACCTGTCCATAAGCCAAAACTCTGTTCCAGACGTTTGGAATACAGCCTTTGTTCTTCCTTTACTGAAGAGATGTGACACCAATTTACTGAACAATTATCAACCAGTCTGTAAACTCTGTATTTTAGCTAAGGGTAAAACTGATAAACTCTCAAATCAAAAAGTATCTGGTTTCTTTTAACATCTTACCTCCCCATCAATCTGGTTTCAGGAAACAACATAGCAAAAGGACTGCTTCACTTAAGGTTTTTAATGACATTGTTGAAGCATTGGGGCAGCACGGTGGTGCAACTGGTAGAGATGCTGCCTCTCAGCGAGCAGGTCCCTGGTTCAAACCCCGGTCCAGGGGCCTTTCTGGGTGGAGTTTGCATGTTCTCTCCGTGCATGCGTGGGTTTTCTCCGGGTACTCCGGTTTCCTCCCACAGTCCAAAAACATGCATGTTAGGCTGATTGGTGTGAATGAGAGAGTGAATGGTTGTTTGTCTCGTTTGTCTCTATGTGGCCCTGTGATGGACTTGCGACCCATCCAGGGTGTACCCCGCCTCTCGCACAGTGATTGCTGGACATGGGCACCGGCGACCCCCGTGACCCAAAATGGAATAAACGGGTAAAGATAATGGATGGATGGATGGATGGATGTTGAAGCATTGGACGCTAAGGATTATTGTGCTGCACTTTATTTAGACCTGTCTAAAGCTTTTGACACTGGACCATGGTAAATGGACTGTATATAGCACCTTTCTATCTTATCAAGTTACTCAAAGCACTTTACACAACAATCTGTGCCTCATTTACCCATTCATGCAGCACTCTACTATATCACTACAAAGCTAATTGAACAAATCATTCTAAAGAGAATAATCAATGCTTTAGATCACATTCATTCACTGATGGGACACATATTGAAGGCAATGAGGGGTTCAGTGTCTTGCCCAGGGACACTTCAGCATGTGACTGCTGGTGGAATCGAACCCTCAACTTTCGCATTGGAGAAGGACTGCTCTAGCCACTCAGCCACAGTTGCCCTCATGACATCTCATGTCATAAGCTCTCAGAAATTTGTTTCTCAGATCACACCAATGGTTGGTTTACTAACTTTCTCTCAGACCGGAGGCAATGTGTTCAACATAATGGTACTTCTTCCAGTTATTTAACGGTTAACAATGGTGTGCCACAAGACTCAGTCTTAGGTCCCACTCTCTTCACAATCTACATAGCTAATGTAGGTCAGACCAACTCTGATGCATCCTTACATTTCTATGCTGATGACACAGTTGTTTATTGTCAAGCTAAAACAGTTTCTAAGGTCTCACTTCTTGGTCTGTTGCCTTCATACATCTCCTCCTACATGTCACTGTGTCAGTGCAGCTACAGCGTGCGCTCTCAGGACATTATTACATGCAGTGTTCCTTCAGTGCAGACTGAACTAGGCAAAAGGGCCTTCTCCTACTCCGCTCCTGTTTCCTGGAATATCTTGCAAAAAGATCTGAAGCTCTTGACCTTGACCTCTCTAAGTGGTTTCAAACATCTGTTAAGTTCATGGCAAAAACCAGTGCAGACATGTTCCTGTTTTTGGTTTTCTACTTTTTTTTTTTTACAACCTAGCTGTTTTTGTTTCGTTTTTTTAATACAGTTTTCTTTCATTTTTCTTTTATTTAATCTTCTCAATTTGTATGTCGATTGTTGTCTTTGTTGTTTACTGTTGTCATCATGCTTTGTTAAAAATCAGGTCTCTCTTGTAAATGAATCCCCGAGGCTCAATGAGACTAACCTGTATAAATAAAGGTTGAATGAATGAATGAATACTGGCTAAACTTGGGCATGGAAAAGACAACTTGTTTACAGTGAAATTATTACAGCTAATTAAACAACAGCTAATTATTTGTAATATATTCTAAACCGTTGTTTAGATGAAGCAACAGATAAGCTCAGGTTTCACTTGTAAATGAGTCTTTGAGGCTCAATAGGATTTATCTGTTTAAATAAAGGTTGAATGAAAAAAAGCTGTTTGCATCATATTTTGTCAACATTTTGTTAATTGTCTCAGAGAGCTCAACAGAGTGTAAACAGTCTAAACACAATCTATTTTCTGTTGTTTCAAAAGGTGGCATTAATAATAATAATAATAATAATAAGTGCTGTGTGCTGTCATCATATTTTCTCTATGGCAAAATTAGTCTCTGCATTTAACCCATCACACCTGGAATACACCATTACAATAAAAACAAAATTTCCTCCATTTTTTATAGGCCATTACTGAGAATTAAACAACAAAGTTATTACTCATTCTACTTACCTACATATCATTATAATCTAAAGTCAATAATGTTGCTAAGAAATGCTCAGACATTGTGTTAAGACCCAATAAATGAAGCAGTTACAATTGTTTACAGCAAATGTAAAATTAAACTTAAGTATTGTGGCCAACTAAGGTAAATATGTAATTTCATATATTTAGTCAAGATTTAGTGTTGATCACTGTAGATCAGATTACTGATTTTTTTTTTCTTTCTCGAGACCAATAATTACATTGACATCATTCTGATATAGTTACTGTACAACTGATTTCAGTTCAGTAATGTCAGTGTTCTCTAAATCTGTAGCCTACTCTAAGTTGTGGAAAAATCTGTAAGTTCTGAAGGGCAAAATAAGCAATTCTGACAAATAATGTCCTGCCCACACACTGTAAGGTGCTGATGTTGTTTTGAAATTGTTAAAAGCAGCATAAACGTCATACTTTACTGTATTTGAGGTAATTTTCAATAAACCAACCTTTCAGTGGGTCTATTGAAAATATATGTATACACAGTAATAAACCAACCTTTCAGTGGGTCTATTGAAAATATTATGTATACACAGTAATAAATGTAAGCCAGTCCAGTTTGTCCTCCTGAGCCCAGTGCGTTATGTTCCTCTGACACATGTGGACCTCACTCACAACACGTTTTTAAGGAGGAGGAGCTTACAGTCCTTTTTAACCATTTAAATTTTAGCGCATGCGCATTTCTATTCAATCGACACTTCAACTCTTACACAACCGTTCCTTTCTCCATTCTGCCTGTATCGCTCGCTCGTGTGTGGTGACATACGTGTTACTCACTTTTTTAATTTGCATTTTTTTAATTAAACCGAGACTTAGGAAATGAGTAGGGATCATTCCCACAACGAGGACCAGGTAATTTATACTTAGTGCCATCACTTGTGTGTAGTGCCGTGTATTTTCTTGGTTTTGAGTTTGACAGGGTAACTCGGCTAACAGTATCTGATAGCACAGTTAGCCGGCTGTGTGTAAACCACGTCATTTCTTTATTAGCACTGTCTTGACGAGTTTTGTCACGTTTGTGAGGATGCTTGATCCGGCTGCTGCCTAGTTAGCGCTTTGCTATATATAAAAGGCAAAGACAGTGAACGTAGCGGTTCATTAGCCCAAACCGTGTTAGCTCTAGCGGCTTCCGAAGCAGGCTAGCTAAGCTAGCAGTAACACAAACTGTCGCTTTGCCACAGAGCAAGTTCAAAGTTGGGTAGCCGGCTAGTTAGCCAACCTTGTGCAAAATTTAACATCCATGTTTTTGACTTTTCCAGATCGACTGTGGCTCTCGGGTCAATGGTAAGTTATCACACATGGCTAACAAATTAAAACGGACATTTTCCTGAAAATGTTATGTATTTAGTGTGTTGTAATGCAACGTTGTTTCAGTAGAGAACAGAAATGGCGTCCAGAGACTAAGTCCTCTGTCGCTCTCACAAGCGTCTATTGTTCAAAAGCAAACCCTTGTAAAAGCATTTCCGTTTCTTGTTTTGTCAATCTAAATTAATAATGGGACACAACTCGATGTGCTTTATCAGTCTATTGCGATAGAAGTTCTCGTTAGTTAGCTTTTAATAGCACATTTCCCAGCTGAAAGTGAGGGTTTGGGGGTTGAGGACTTAGTCTCTGCGCCATTTTCTTTTTCGCTGTAGCGGCCTGGCTGCTACGAGCTGAACCCGGGCTGAGGTGTGCATGGCTCTGGGGAGGAGAAATCAGGTTTGTAGCTGAAATGCTGGCGAAAAATGCATTTCACGTTTAGGGATATTTTCAAGTTTCTGCATATAATTTACAATATTCTTCAAGGGAGTGGATAGTTTATCAGTTTTATCAGCCAGTACATTAATTGAGTGATTTAAACTTTACAACTAAAATGCTGTACTGTTTGTGGGGTAGTTGTCACAATCTGGGCTCAAGCTCAGTTGAAATGTGTTAAATTTCATTTTTGTATTTTCCAAATTTGATTAAGTATAAAAAAATGTCTAAAAGTACTAACTTCCAAATTATGTCCCCATTCCATTTTTTATTTAATAATAACTTTTCGTATTTCAACAAAATAAAAAAGTACATTTTATAATGAATATATGTAGGCAGACACAAATACATTATTGCCTGTCGTTGAGAGCCACAGACACTTTACAGGTGCCACCACTGTCTATATCCTCAGGTAATGAGTATGTTGTGCACTGCAAACAAGGTTTAAGTTTCCGTCTACATCTACTCCATATGATGGCATGACTTTGGATCAGATAAAGCACATCTTGTCCCATTGGCAGCATTTTGTACGGCAGCCACGTTTTAAATAACGCTATGCTGTAAAACACTTTAGCCACTTCTATATACGTGCAAAATATTTACCATATTCCACACACACAGTTGGCAACTTGCTCACAAATTATTCCAACACTCGAGTTAAAAATGATTTTCTAACTTATTCTAGATGAGAGCAACATTTAACAAACCACACATGTTCAACTGAAGCAAAACTAAACCCAGTGATATAAATATAAACTTACTAGTAAAACTTGTTAATTAAAAAAAATGTTGAAAATAATCGATTTACGTTTGTTACACAGTAGATTACAATGCAGTTAAATCTGTACAGTTTATTTTTAATAATTTTTCACAGGTTTGTTTAGTGTACAAATGTCCTGAAAATTATTTAAATAAAATATCAAAATTTTGAGTCTGGACTAAAAACTTTTAAAATGGGTCATTTTAAACCCTTTTAATTGTATCTATACTTGAAAAAAAAAAACTAAAGTAAATTGTTTATCAGTGTTCTAAAAACTCAGATCTCAGCAGTGAACCTGATCTGAAATGTTTCTGACCGTATAAGTAATAATTGTGCTACTTTTGAAGTTTTTAAGCTTAAATTTAGCTAAATTAAAAACAATTTTAATTCTTAATGTTACCTGTCCCTTTTAGTTGTGAAAGTGTTGAAGAGTTGCTGTGGAAAGTATTTAAATGTTGTCTTGTACCAGCATGCCATTAAACTGCATTTAATTTCTTTAAAATTTAAGAGACTGCAAATGAATTTATTGAGTATCTTTAGAGTTTTAAACACCGTGTTTTAAAACAGCTCATTCAAATTTGCAGTTTCCTTAAGCTCTCCGACATTGACGTTATCTATTTTTCTGAGAATTAATTGCTGTTAAGAGACATTTCTTTTGAAACCTGTTGTCAAAAGTCTGGAAGCTGGCTGGAAAGAACATTTTTCTGCAAATTGTTCACATTAGCCACGAGTGAAATCAAAAGTTGTTTACTTACAAGTTTCAGCTTGTCTACAGAAAACCCCACAAGACTCAAGACGGACACTAGGAGGCGCTGTGCTGCAATTTATTGAAAAACTGCACCAAAGTACTAAACCTACTCATAAATAATCTCAGTTCACATGTTACTTAAAGAGTTTTATGAATATTAAAAAATGATTCCAGTTTAATATAAACCTGACCTGAGTGTCTTCAGTCATTTCACAGCCGTCTTTATGTTGGCAGATGGCCTGTTCTGACATGTATGGTTGTCTGCTTTTCAACACATACAGGCATGATGCTTATCTTTGTTCATGTTCTAAGAAGTTCAAATACTAAAAGAGGGGTGGCTGAACTTTAATACTTTATATTGAAAGGTGTGTTTTTAGTCTTAGGTTTTCATTAAATCATTAACACAAAATGGGGCAGCTCTGAATCTTTTAGTTTATTGAATCATTTGTTTCTTTGTTTAAAAATGCTATACTTTTACATGACCATTTTAGTTGTGTTGTTTAAATGTAGAGTAACACGTTTATCTTTTTCTAGACTCTCACAAGTATAAAGACAAGTACAAGGAGAAGGAACACAAACATAAGGAACACAAAAAGGATAAGGAACGGGAGAAATCCAAGCATGGCAACGGGTACAGAGCAAGTGTCTCAACAACTCGTGTTCCTGTCTTTTCAACAATTGGTACAACCTAAACTAATAGTTTATTTCTTCATCTTAGTGATTTCAAAGACTTCTCTAACAAAAAATCCAAGGACAAGGAAAAGATGAAGCACAAAGATGGCAGCACAGACAAGTTCAAGGACAAGCACAAAGAAAAGGTAAAAAATGAAAAGGTAAATAACCTTTACAAAAATGGTTTTTGTACACAGGGCTGTGCACGTTTATGTCCCGTTCATGGCATCAGCCATATCTTTGAGTCAAATATGGTGTGAAAGCTGTGTTCAGTGTAGGGGTGGGCGATATGGCTCAACTATAATATTGTGATATTTCAGAACATTCTGATAACGATAAATTTTGCGATATAACAAAAAAAAAATTGCAGTTCATTTGACAAAATTAACTTGTTGCTTTGCAATATATATATATATCCATTATCTTTACCCGTTTATTCCATTTTGGGTCACGGGGGTCGCTGGTGCCCATGTCCAGCAATCACTGTGCGAGGGGCGAGGTACACCCTGGACGGGTCTCCAGTCCATCACAGGGCCACATAAAGACAAACGAGACAAACAACCATTCACTCCCTCACTCACACCTAGAGACAATTTAGAGTTACCAATCAGCCTAACATGCATGTTTTTGGTCTGTGGGGGGAAACTGGAGTACCCGGAGAAAACCCACGCATGCACGGAGAGAACATGCAAACTCAACCCAGAAAGGCCCCTGGACCGGGGTTTGAACCAAGGACCTGCTCGCTGAGAAGCAGCAGCTCTACCAGTTGCGCCACCATATATATATGTTAATTTTACTGCAATTACTTTTATTTAGTAAAGTATTCAGTCTCAAAGTATAAAAATAAAAATGATCCTTCTATTACAAACCAGATTCCAAAAAAGTTGGGACACTAAACAAATTGTGAATAAAAACTGAATGCAATGATGTGGAGGTGCCAACATCTAATATTTTATTCAGAATAGAACACAAATCACAGATCAAAAGTTTAAACTGAGAGAATGTATCATTTTAAGGGAAAAATCTGTCGTTTCCAAATTTCATGGCGTCAACAAATCCCAAAAAAGTTAGGACAAGTCCATTTTTACCACTGTGTGGCATCCCCCCTTCTTCTTACAACACTCAACAGACGTCTGGGGACAGAGGAGACCAGTTTCTCAAGTTTAGAAATAGGAATGCTCTCCCATTCATGTCTAATACAGGCCTCTAACTGTTCAATCGTCTTGGGCCTTCTTTGTCGCACCTTCCTCTTTATGATGCGCCAAATGTTCTCTATAGGTGAAAGATCTGGACTGCAGGCTGGCCATTTCAGTGCCCGGATCCTTCTCCTACGTAGCCACGATGTTGTGATTGCTGCAGAATGTGGTCTGGCATTATCATGTTGAAAAATGCAGGGTCTTCCCTGAAAGAGATGATGTCTAGATGGGAGCATATGTTGTTCTAGAACCTGAACATAGTTCTCTGCATTAATGGTGCCTTTCCAGACATGCAAGCTGCCCATGCCACAAGCGTTCATGCAACCCCACACCATCAGTGATGCAGACTTCTGAACGGAGCGTTGATAACAACTTGGGCTATCCTTGTCCTCTCTGGTCCGGATGACATGGCGTCCCAGTGTTCCATAAAGAACTTCAAATCGGGACTCATCTGACCACAGAACAGTCTTCCATTTTGCCACACTCCATTTTAAATGACCCTGGCCCAGTGCAAACATCTGAGCTTGTGGAGCTTGCTTAGAAATGGCTTCCTCTTTGCACTGTAGAGTTTCAGCTGGCAACGGCGGATGGCACGGTGGATTGTGTTCACTGACAATGCTTTCTGGAAGTATTCCTGAGCCCATTCTGTTATTTCCTTGACAGTGGCATTCCTGTTTGAGGTGCAGTGATGTTTAAGGGCCCGGAGATCATGAGCATCCAGTAGAGTTTTACGGCCTTGACCCTTACGCACAGCGATTGTTCCAGATTCTCTGAATCTTTTGATGATGTTATGCATGGTTGATGATGATAACTTAAAAGTCTTTGCTGTTTTACGCTGGGTAACACCATTCTGGTATTGCTGCACTATCTTTCTGCGCAACAATGGTGGAATTGGTGATCCTCTTACTGTCTTGGCTTCTGAGAGACACTGACACTCTGAGAAGCTCTTTTTATACCCAATCATGTTGCCAATTGACCTAATTAGTGTTAATTGGTCTTCCAGCTGTTCGTTATATGCTCAATTTCCTTTTTCCAGGCACTTAATGCTACTTGTCCCAACTTTTTTGGGATTTGTTGACACTGTGAAATTTTGAGTCAACATATTTTTCCTTTAAAATGTTACATTTACTCAGATTAAACTTTTGATCTGTCATCTATGTTATATTACAAATAAATTATTGACATTTGCCATCTACACATCATTGCATTCAGTTTTTATTCACAATTTGTTTAGTGTCCCAACTTTTTTTGAATCCGGTTTGTATTTAGATTGAAAAAGTCTGCACAAAATATAGAACAAAATTCACCTAAAAACTACAGTGCAGGTGCGGTTTCCAAATAAACTAAATAAAATTAAAGCTCAAAATCTGTTGACCATAAATGTAACATACAACAAAATATACATTGCCTTTAAATCAGCTATAACTTTCCAACTTGTGACAAATGCAGAAAACTAATGAAATGCTTCCTGAAAGGATTGATCAGAACAGCTATCAGCCAGTTTCCTGATCCTCAGGAAGGCAGCTGGTCTCGAGGTTTGAGCTGCACGGTTCCCAGTCTCTTAGTGCACACTCAGACTCGGGTAAGGCTTTGCGATCCAACTTGACCATAAATCGGTGGTTGATGCATTCAGTGTTTCCCCTGCCTTTTTTACAAGCAGGGTGCCCCGCAGCATCAACAGAACCGAACGCACAGTCTACCAAACTGAGCTGTGCGCACCCCCACCCCGCCTGCACTGACGCAACTCCATGTTAGCAGCGCGCTAGCTAAAAAGCTAAAAGCAACGTCTTCCCTCACACTGAACCCTCACGCTGACCGGCTCAAAAACTGTCGGGACAAACGATGCTCAGCTCAGATGTGTCTGTGTCCCCCCTCTCTAAAACAGTGCTCAGCTCAGATGTCTCCATTCATGCCTTCATCTTTACAACTTGAATATCGCAGCGTAATCCGCTGCATGGTGGGATGAAGGTATTTACATCATAAAATTAGCATATCGTGATATAATTTATTTTCCCGGGTCAGGTTTTTTTTTACCGGTATTATCGTGAACGATATGATATGGCCCAGCCCTAGTTCAGGGCTTTATTTTGTTTCATGCATTTTAGTCTGACAAAGCCTCAGTGTTGTTTTAAGTAAAAATAAATAAAACTGATATCACAGTATTTAGTTGAGCTGTTGAGAAAAGTGATGGTAACAATGATCATTTGGATACGGCAGTGTTTGAAATGGACTGATAGTTTCACTTCTTTCTTCATGTTTTCAAAGTACTGAAGTTTTACCGTCAGAGCTGTGTGCATTAAAACTGACATTTAATGAAGTGTAAAGACTTTTTTTTTTTTTTTTATCAAATTGGGCTTTGTTATTATTTGCTGTTTAATCTTAAAGGTTTTGATTAACTGTGTGGTTTTAATTTCAGATGAAGTTCGGTGATGGTAAAGTCAAAAAAGAAAAAGAAAACGGCTTTGCCAGGTTTGTCAAGACTTCACATTTCTCTCGATTTCTCTTAAAAACGCAGCAGATGTGTTCCTGAACGAAGGTTGAGAAAAAGAGTTGTTTTTGTTTTTGGCAGCCCACACGTGAAGTCTGAGCCTGAGGATGACATGTACCACTCTCCTAAATACGAGAAGTCTCTAAAACGAGAGCGAGATGATGATGATTATGAGTAAGTGGGTGTTGTCATTACATGTGATTTTCATGCTGTAAGGTTACAATAGTTCGACTCAGCTTTACAACACTTTGTGTGTTTATCTCAGCTCTGAATTCAAGCCAAAGAAGATAAAGACTGAAAATGACAAGAAGGCCAAGAAAAGGAAACAGGACAACGAGGTAAAGGCTTCAGGCAGACTACGAAGCAGTGACTGTCATTTCAGTGTAATTACAGATGGTATTATTTCTCGCTCATCTTCGGAGTAGAACATTTATACTTTCTCCTCCTTATTTTAGGACATCAAGTCCAAAAAAACAAAGGGCAAAAAAGGAGAAGTAGCTGATGGAAAAAAGAAAGCAAAGCAAGAACCAGAAGAGAAGTGGAAATGGTGAGTTAATTCAGGTGCCTTCATGCTCAGCAGTGTGAGGACAGAAGAGTTTTTATAAAACAACTTTTCTTGACCGCAGGTGGGAAGAGGAGCGATACACAGATGGTGTTAAATGGAAGTTTCTTGAACACAAAGGACCAGTATTTGCTCCACCTTACGAACCCCTTCCCAGCAATGTAAAATTTTATTATGATGGTAAGACTGCAGCGCACACAGGATGTTTCTCACTTCAGAATAATTTGGGATCTGTTGAGTGCAGGTGTAAATTAAGACTATTTCTGCACGTCAGGTAAATCCATGAAGCTCAGCCCTGAAGCAGAAGAGGTGGCCACATTCTTTGCCAAAATGTTGGAGCATGAGTACACCACAAAAGACATCTTTCGTAAAAATTTCTTTAAAGACTGGAGAAAGGTATAAGGAAATATTTATTCACTTGTCTAAATTCAAACGTCAGTGTTTCTTTTGATTTTCATGTAAATTTAACTTGTCTGAATCTAGGAAATGACTTCAGAGGAAAAGACAAAAATCACAGACCTGAACAAGTGTGACTTCACTAAGATGAGCGAGTACTTCAAGACACAGACTGAAGCCAGAAAAGCCATGACAAAAGAAGAGAAACAGGTCAGCTGTGAGCCAGAGGTCTAAAACACTCTGTAGGCCTTGAACAATGAAGATGTGAATTGTGATGATTTTTTGTATTGTAGTTAAACCCTTTGTGTTTCAGATGGCCTTAACCCATTATGCTGTGCCTTTCAGGCAATAGTGTGTTGCTTTAATCTTTCCTAACGCTACACATCATTGTCATTTCATCTGAATTAATGTTTTTTGAGAAATGTAAAAATTTCAGATTTTTTTATGATTTAAAAAATATATATATTTTTACGACTTACGGGCATTTCTTTTTTTCAAATAATTATTACGGTTAACCTTGTGAGCTGAAGTTAATTTGCTTTCATTGTTTTTCTACTTTTTATAGAAAATAAAAGAACAAAATGAGCGCCTCTTGCAGGAGTACGGTTTCTGCATCATGGACAACCACAAAGAACGTATTGCTAATTTCCGTATTGAGCCCCCTGGCCTGTTTCGTGGTCGAGGAGATCATCCAAAAATGGGAATGCTAAAACGTCGCATTAGACCTGAAGATATCATTATCAATTGCAGCAAGTGAGTTGAGAAGTTTTCGGTCCCAACTTCAGATGAACTGATGAAATGACTTGCTTTTAATAATACTATCAATGTGTTTGTGATGTAGGGACTCCAAGTGCCCCGCTGCTCCACCAGGCCACAAATGGAAAGAAGTTCGTCATGATAACAAAGTGACTTGGCTGGTGTCATGGACTGAAAACATCCAAGGCTCCATTAAGTACATTATGCTGAACCCCAGCTCCAGAATCAAGGTGGGCTGATGGGTCCTAAACTGAACCGTCATCTATCATTAGTCAGCCTATGATCACATTTTTTACAATTTTTTTTAAAATATTTTGTAATGTTTTCATGAAATATAGTATTTTGCATCAACTTATCAATCCCAAAGTTCAGCCTTGAGTTGATTGTGTATATGATTTATACAAACCTGGGCTCATCTCAAGCTACTCTTCGTATTTACATGTTTTCCCTGCAGGGAGAGAAAGACTGGCAGAAGTATGAAACGGCCCGTCGACTGAAGAAATGTGTGGATAGGATCAGAACGCAGTATCGCGAGGACTGGAAGTCCAAGGAGATGCGGATCAGACAGAGAGCTGTGGCTCTCTATTTTATTGACAAGGTGAAGATGGAAAATGTTTTGTTCCCAGTGTTTGTTGTTAGAGGAGCTTTTGGAAGTTTGTGTTTGAACAAGGTTTAGTTTGTGCTTAAATATTTGTTACTGCTGCCTCAATAACCCAACTGTTGTGTGTGCACTAGCTGGCCCTGAGAGCAGGTAATGAGAAGGAGGAGGGAGAGACTGCAGACACGGTGGGCTGCTGCTCGCTCAGAGTTGAACACATCAAACTGCATCCAGAAAGTGAAGGGCAGGAGTTTGTGGTAGAGTTTGACTTCCTGGGTAAAGACTCCATCCGCTACTACAACAGAGTCCCTGTGGAGAAAAGGGTAAGGACCAGTGTGCTGCTTCACTGGCAAAGTTGGAACGTTTTAAATTTAACTGTATTAATGTGAATTATTTTATTTATTTGTTAAGGTGTTTAAGAACCTTCAGCTGTTTATGGAAAACAAAGAACCTGATGATGACCTGTTTGATCGACTGAATGTGAGTCAAAATATGTCATTAATTTGTTTTACTCTTGTATTTAAAAATGTTTTGTCCATTTGTTGCAAACAAACTTACTGTTCCTGACTTTCTGCACTTTTTTACTCCTCTTTTGTATAATTGGATTTCTTGGATTCCTCCAGACTTCTATTCTGAACAAGCATCTTCAGGAGCTGATGGACGGTCTTACAGCCAAAGTTTTCCGTACATACAACGCTTCGATCACCCTGCAGCAGCAGCTGAAGGAGCTCACAGCCGGTACGCATCGGACCAAGTTAACTCTTTTAACTATGAATGAAAAGATGGTAAACAGCTTTTATTTGATTTTTGGTCTTTACCGTCGTCCTCTGTCTCCACTAGCGGATGAAAACATTCCTGCCAAGATCTTGTCCTACAACCGGGCCAACAGGGCTGTGGCCATCCTGTGTAACCATCAGAGAGCCCCCCCCAAGACATTTGAGAAGTCTATGCAGAACCTGCAAACTAAGGTAGAGAGTCTTTTATTTCTTAATAAACATTTTGTGTTTGTAACAACACAATAAAAGACTCTGGTCATCTCAGAGACGGTCTTTAATGTTTTAATGTAACAGCTTGGGTTAAGATTATTCTGTAATATCTAAAATACGAAACAAAGGTACTCCGAGCTCGACCATGTACTGAAACTAATTCCTTTTGATTTGTAGATTGATGCTAAAAAGGACCAGCTTTCTGACGCCAAGAGAGAACTGAAGAGCGCCAAGGCTGATGCCAAAGTACACAAAGACGAAAAGTCCAGAAAGTGTGTAACTGATGCCTTTCTAGAAACACCTTGACGCTCATCCTGGTTGCTCATTTGTATTAAACTGGATTGTTACTTGTTTACAGGGCGGTGGAGAGCAAGAGGAAAGCAGTTCAAAGGATAGAGGAGCAGCTGATGAAGCTGGAAGTTCAGGCGACTGACCGTGAAGAGAACAAGCAGATCGCTCTTGGCACTTCTAAACTCAATTATCTGGACCCACGCATTTCTGTGGCTTGGTAAGACGATGGATTAATAATCAGTCTTTTAAAATCCAGCACTATGCATCCGGCAGCTCTTCCTACTTCTAGCCTCTGATCGGTTTGTCTGGTCCTGTAGGTGTAAGAAGTGGGGCATTCCTGTCGAGAAGATCTACAACAAAACCCAGCGTGAGAAGTTTGCTTGGGCCATTGACATGGCAGACGAAGACTATGAATTTTAAATCCGTTTATTTATCTATTATAAACTTTTTTTATTGAGTTTTTAGCTTTCATAAATTTTGCTTGATGGCCAGACCCAACAAGGAATTTTTCAAGTTTGTGAAAAAATGGAAGAAGGACGGTAAAAAGAAATAAAAGGAACAGAACGATGGTGTGGATGGTATCTGATGTGAGCTCAGGTAACGGGGCTGGATTATATCCACGACAGATAGTCAAGGTAAAGTTCCTGTAATCTGAAGACTCCTTTGTGTCTGTCCCTCCTCAGGGACAAAAACCTGACAACTCTGTGGTCCTATAGCTGTGTTACACAAAAACAAAAAATGCTTTGTATCATTTTAATTTGTTTTTCACTCCGTGTGTATTTTAGCTCTCCCATGTATTATTAACGGATTCTATATTTTATTAAACAAATTAAAATCAAATGAATTCCTTAACTACACCCATGCGCCTTTCAAGAAAAAGTGTAAGTATGAATGTGTGTGTATGTGTCAGACTCAACCATGGACACTCTGGCGTGTACGTTTCAAACTGGATAATGTTTAATTGCTGTGAGAGGATGTCTGGCCGGGCAAAGGGGAAGATCTGCACCCATGTTCATATTTACTTCAAGCAGAATGTGAATACTTTGTTCTCCAGCCTCTATCAGGGACTTTAGTTTTTGCCAGTGTGGAAGTGTTTTTACCCTTTGCTTTGCAATCATCCTTTGGGTCTGCACAGCTGATGATTAAAGTAATTGAGCAAATGCTTTTAGAAAATAAAACACCCATCTCTGTTACTTGAACATAATGTAATTAGTCCGTGAACGGAAGCTGTCTTGCCTCTTACTGCTGGGGTGTGTGAGATATCAACTTTGCCAAAAAAAATAAGATGAGAGGGTGAATCACCAAACTGTTACAGCATAGGCAGGTTTTAATTGTATGATTTAGGACAAAGTATTGTAACATTTAATGTGAATGATCATTTCATTTGATTCCACTGTTTCACTGGTGGCGAGGAGGTCGATGTAAGCAGCTGTAAACGTCCTATTCCTGTTTTAACCTTTTCTTTTTGTCATAGCCTCTGATCATGTTTCAGTTTGAAGCTCATTGTAGAATGAAAAATTGAATAAATTCCTTCAGGTAAATGTCTTTATTTTTTCAAATTTATGAAAGAGTCTTGAGTTTAAAATTTTCTTTTTAGGGATTTTCTTTTAAAAATGTGTATGTAGCTATTTTCTTTTTAAATTTCCAAGTTTAATATAATGACAACAACCTTGTTTTTTTTTTTTTTAAGTTAATCCTTTAAACTGCATCACTTATAAATATCACAAACAGGTCCCCCCCCCCCACACACACACTTTCTCCAGTAACATCTGGAATGCTGCTTTGCTAAAATGTCACATTTTGTATTCTGGCCTGTAGGTGACCACGTCTGTGTGTGTGTTCATTTGTTTGTACTGTTGGCAACTTATTTCAAGAATCAAAAAACTCAGTTTGTAAGGAAACTCCCAGACCGTCATCACTGGATGTACAACTGCACCTCATTAAGATGCTGCCACCGCTCATCAACTTGGGCAAAGGCAAGAATACTTTACCTCAGCCACGTTTACAAATATTAAGCTAGGCATACTCTGAGCTCTCCACATGGCACACTAAACCCTGTGTTGGCAAAATAACTCGAGCTGCCGCAGATTTTAACAAAACTTGGAAATCATTGAATAAAAATCTGATTCTTTGGAATCACTCTTTTTCAATATGGCTACTACCAGCCACAACTAATTGATCTGATCCAGGGGTCGGCAACCTTTACGATCAAAAGAGCCACTTCATTCACTAAATTAAATGTGTCCAGAATTTTTAACACACATTTTTACAATTTCAGACAAATGAAAAGACCAGATTCTTGTAAAGAGGGGGGAAATAGTGAAAAATGAACAATAAAAAAAACCTCCAACAATGTTCAGTCGGGTCATCCTGTCCCTCGTCAACTCCTCTCAGGCAACACAGCCAAAGTGACCTTCACCCAGATGACCTGACTGAACATTGTTGGATTATTTACCTGGATTATTGAGCATGAACTTTAATGTCTTGAACCACTTTGGCTGTGTTGCCTGGGAGGAGTTGATGGAGGAGAGGATGCCCCCCAGAAACCATCTTATCACCAGCAAACTGGTTGGTCCACTGTAGGAGTGTACTGCTTAGTGGGGAAAACTTGTGACTCCTTGGACTGATGAAGCGCTTTGGATGGAGGGTGAAACGTCTCAACAAAAAATAAAAAAAACTGTCCAGATGACTGAACATTGTTGGAGTTTTACCTGGATTACTGAGCATGAACATTGAAATAAAAAAAAATAATAACTGCAGATCTATGTGATTTTTTTTTAATGGTGGAAAAAATTAAGTACAGAAATAAAACAAAAAGAGTATTTGCAAAAGAAATGACAGGAAAGCAGCTAAAACTAGTCCTTTTGTTTTTGTTTGTATAATCAATAAAATTCAGTTTTATGTTTTGGTCAAAGCTTGAAAGAGCCGTAGGCTGCAAACCCCCGAGTCTGGGCGACAAAATAAATGTCCAGTTCACAAATGTGTGGTAGTAGCGGAGAGTCATTCCTAACAGATGCATGATATCATGCATGTGATTTACAGTCTTTGACCAAAACAGCTAGAACGGTGTCATTTCTCAACATAAGATGATCTTAGTTTAAATCTGAACCAAGTCAGGCTGTAGATTTTAATCATCCAAAGCTGAATGTTGCAACACTCAAAGGAACTCTAATGATCAGGACAAGTTGTAATAACAGCTGCTTACAGCAGGCGGCTCTCTGTGTTTCCTGTTCTCTGAATCATTGTGTCCTGCTGGATGATGCAAGGCCATGGAAGAAACAAACCTTTGCTGCTTGGTGAGTATTCAATTTATTCTGTAAAGACACGGAAGTGTAGAAAGAATGATACAACAGTGCGTTATGATCAGACTATTGTTTGTTTTTTTCATAAAAGGTTTGAGTGATCATTAACACCATCAGTCCAGATTTCGTTGATCTCAGACCAAAATAAATTTGTAACATTCGACACAAGTGCATACACTGCTGGTAGGAGACACCTCCAATGTCACTTTGGATGGTATAGCACCGTTCTTCGCTATTAGCAGCTCGACAAAGATGCAGCTTAGATTCATGTAGTGACTGTATGTTTGTAATAAACACGTGAAAATCCAGAGGAGAGCAAAGACCTCTTCATTTGGCTCTCTAGCAAGCACAGTCTCTCTCTCTGCCAGTGTCTTGGGATCAAATTGAGAATTTCTTTTTTTTTTTTTTTTTTTTTACATTTTGCCAGTTACAATTTTTGATACGGTTACAGCTTAAAGTTGAACATCTCCAAGTGTACAGAAAGCAGCACAAGATTACTTTTCACAGGTATGGACCAACAGTGACTATCAATACACTGGCATGATTTATTTATTTTTTTTATTTATTTTTGAACAGCACGGCTGCTCGAAAGCAAGGTGACGGACAGACGGGTCATAGAAACACACGGACAGAGCTGAGTAAGGCAACGTTAGCGTGACAGGCTTCTCTGTTCAGTTTGCACGGCAGTGTAGTGTATTGATCTTAGCAAAGCTGTCAATACTTTTACTGTGAAGCAGAGTGATTGTTTTTTATTATTATTTTTTAAGCATTGCTGTCTTATTAGTGCATTGTATATAGTCTCTTGTGTGTAGCTGAACTGCAAAGTGATCACCAACATCTTACAGGTCTAAATGAAACACGTTTGATTGCATCTGGACTTACAGTGACGATAAAAGAGTAGATAGAATAGAAACTCCAAATAACAGAAAAAGTAAAGTTCAAGGCAGTGCTGAAGTACTGGTTGCTAAAAAAGTAAAAAATATCACAAAGCCAACAATAACATTTTTCTTGACACTTTTTTTTTTTGTTTGTCCAGTCAGTACAAACCATCTTTTATAGTGCAGTTTTACCTTTATATATATTTATATTTATATATTTCTCCCTGTGGCCCATAAACAATAGCTCTTGGCCCTATCCCAACCTATCTTCGTTCATTCAAGTCAGTTTTCCAGTCGGTGTGCGTCTTTTCTTTCTTTTCTTTGATCCCTTGTTCTGACCTCATTGTGCACCCTCCCCACACAACCACAAAGAAGCATGAAAGGCTTAAAACATCACAGGACTCAAAAGGTGAGAAGTTCTTTCTTTTTGACGATGGCAGGAAGTGATGGCAGATGGAAGAAGAAGAGAAGGAGGGAGAAGTGGGGGTATTCACAGTTTCAGTCAGAGTCCAACTGTCCAGCTACAATCACATCTGCTGTCATTATGAACACACTTTTTAAATTTTTTTAGACAATGACCAGGGGAGCAGAGCCAGCCGTTAAACATCACGTTCCTCTGGCTGGGTCCAATTTGCTTCCTCACACCTCCAGCAGCTCCATCCTCAGGCGATCCCTAACACACACAAAATGTAAGAACGTGCTCAGAACATGTATAAATTGTAAAATAAACAAAAAAACAAACATGCTCATTTATATGTCCGCTCGCTTCTTAACAATCCATCTCATCAAAAACAATTGTCATGATTTATTCACACGTATTAGCATTCGCTCTCAATCTATAATTTAGTACCCAGCTTTGTCTAAAAATAGCTTCTTAAACGCAGACCTTTGATTGCCTGAATAGGCTCCTCAGCATGAGTACCTGTGCACGCTTCTCCTGCTTCCTTTTTACTGTACATCACGCAGCAGCCACTACAAACAGCAAGCTGTCATGCTTTCATCACTCCCCCTGGCTAACATTGTTCTTCCCTTTCCTGAATGGCTTGTAAAATATCACAAGGCGCCCAGAAGGAAAGTGTACCTAACTTTAGTAAATTGTAAATGGGTTGTTTTCAGTGAAGTACCTGGCCTGATTGGCTTCAGTCTGTTGCTCGATGAGTGACTGATTTGTTGCTGGCTGCTGGTGGTCCTCTCCTCTCTTAGACCAGGGGTCCTGCTCTGCCTCTTCAGCTGTGTCGTGCTCACCGCCCCCCTCCGACCTCGCCAGGGCTAACAGCGGTGCGTAGGATTCCTGCCATGAAACCCGCTGCCCTGAGTTCAGCCCTGCTTCTCTTCCAAGGTGCATGTTCTTTTCTTGCTCCAATAGTATCTGTTTAGCTGCTCGAGGGTCCTTCAATAATTCAGCTTCAGGGTCCCCATGAGCTCTTGTGTCCTCTGACTCTGTAGGCGCCCGCTGATACGTCTCCAACCACTTAAGCTGCCCGTTCTTGTGGCTGTAGCGGCTGTCACTGAACCAGCGGACCACCTCTGACTTAGGAAGGCCTGTCTGGATGCTCAGCTCCTCGTACTGTAGGCTGCTGGGCCAGCGGGTGTTAGAGAAAGCCTGCCGGAGGATTTGCAGCTGCTGGGCGGTCTTGTTGCCCCAGGGTGGTGAGAAGGATGTATGACAGGCAGACACCTCAATCTCACACTTGGATTCTTGATGGACCTTGGATGTAGTCTCTGGTTCGTTCATCTTCAGTCTTTTAAAGTTGATCTTAATGGGGTCAACTCTGAGCTCTGCTCTTTCTCCAACACTTGGGTCCTCCTCCTTAATGAGCTGCTGTAAGATTGACATGCCTTTTATGGGAAAGTCTTTGTTGCATTTTGCCTCATCTAAAATGGATGAGTTGCTTTTTGTAATGACAGTGGTGCTGGTGCTTCCAGTTGGGGATTTGCTGGCATCATTTTGGTTGGGGACACTGTCATTAAAGGTGGATCTAGAGCATTCACTGCTAATACTGTTGTTGTCGGTCTTGTGTATGTAATTGTTGTTTTTGTTGTCAGACTTGTCAGCATGGGCCAGTTCTGGCACATTGATGCTGATGCTGTTATGATTGTCACAGGTGGCGTTGGATTTGCTGGTGTTGTTGGTGACGGCTTCACTTGTGGTGCCGTTTGAACCTTCTGAGCCAACTGGCAAATTGTTGCTTTCCGTGTTTGGTTTGCTGTTGGGGTCAGTAGCACACTGCTCACCATTATTGCTAATGCTAACCGAGCAGGTGGCAATGCTATTGATGCTGTTGGTTGGGCTGCTGTTATTCCCCAGTTTCCTGTTCTCAACACCATTACTACAGCTGGAATAGCTGCTGATGCTACTGCTACTGCTGCTTCGACTGTTGCTTGTGCTACTGACACAACCGCTGCTTCCTGCCAAGTCCAGACCATTGCTCTTGTCTGACCCCACATTCGGTTCACCAGTCTTGGTTGGTTCCTGTGATAACTGGACAACTGGAAGAAACTTTTGGGGGGCAAGTGGAGAAGAATACGAGACCCTCGTAACATGGGGCTTGGTTGTCATGTTGGCCTGTGTGGTTATAACTCCAACTGGCTTGGGTTTTGTACTGGTATAAGGAACTTTGGCCATTTGAAAGTTTGGTCCTTTGGTCCCTGGATTGGCGTTGACAGTGCGGTGAGTTACGATGTGATTGACTTGCCGTGGTGTCACAGGTTGCTTCTGGGGTGTTCCGCCTTGGAAAACAGTGTTGAACATTTTCCTCCTGGCTTCTTCAATTTCTTCAGGAGACCAACTAATACCCTGCTTCAGCCTCTGGGCGGTAAACCATAGTTTGATTTGCTCTTCAGGGAACTCTGAAACCACCGTTAGGTAACAGAGCTCGGCTTTGGTCGGGTAGGGAAACTTGCCAAAGGATGTCTTGAGAAAACTGCTGGTGTCCATGATGGCATTGTAGGTAGGGATGCTGCTGAGAGGGATCATCACCTTTGGAAGATCTTTGTTTGAGTCAGAAGAGAGAGAAGAGTATAGGGGGGGAGTGTGCTGGTGAAAGACTTGGTTGGACACTGTTGTTTTAATCACATGGGGGACAGTGGTCCTTGGGTTAGCTGGGACACCAGAAATACTGAGAGCCCCGTTCTGGAGTTCAGGCACATTAGTCAGCAAGCTGGGGTCTACATCCTTTCCAGAGTCTATCTTACGTAGTTCCACGGTGTGAGAAACCACAATCTTTTTATGCTCCCCTTTGGCTTTCATCATCTTGGCAATTGGTGTTTTGGTGAGGGAGATCCCAGATTCTTTGTAGTCTTCTCTGCTGTTGGTGAAGAGGCTTTGCTCCACAGTTGTTACTCCATCTCTCTTGCTGACACTTAAGGAGGCAGTAACCAAGCCCTCCATTATCTTAGGGTGGGCAGTAGCGTTGTGCAGTGCAAGAGCCTCAAAGCGTACGACTGACACCCTGCAGTTCAGGCAGTAGAAGGTGGGCTGGGCCCTGAAGTCCAAGTGACAGTTGTGCATGTGATCCAAAAAGTAGTTGAGATCTCTGGACTCGAATCGGCAAGTGACGCAGTTGTAGGTGCCTCCCTTCTGCGTTTCACTGCCACTGTCAGATTTGGAGGAGGTGTGAGAGAAATGGCCAGACTCCTCTCCAGAGATGCTGAGTATGCCATCTTCGGGGATAGTTGGTAGGAGTTCTGGGAGCGAGCCCAGTATGATTTCCTCGCGCACATGTTTGGATTTGGATGGTATCATGCAGGGCACAGTGGATTTCCTCTTGCTGGCCATATTGCAGCTTTGTGTGAATGGGACAGTGAGTGACTGGTTGTCCAGTGAGAAGTGAACAGAGGGCAGGTGGATAGTGGAGAGGGCTGAGTGGAGTTTGGTGTCATGGATCAGCCACTAAAACATCACAGTGTTGCTTCATGCCTTCTGCCACTTTTGGACTACTGTCACATGGACACGTTGAACAGCTCTCACAGAACCTGAGATGTAAGAGAAGCAAAGAGAAAAAATGTATCAGCTATAGAAAACAAATGCCACTAATGCTAAAAATGTAAGACAGAAAACAAAGGAGTAAATTATGAAAGTAAAAGGGAATGTAGGCACAATGTATATGACATTTAGATTATAATTACGGTGTGTTTAAAAAGCAATATGAAAAATGTTACAGCGAGCAGAATGCTCACTCGGGCTAATACATGTGGTTTGAAATGTAAAGTGTGAAAGGAGCCGGCAATAAAAACACCAAACTGAATGAGTCTGGAGCTTTCCTTTAAAACAAGAATTTTACCTTTAATCAAAAACGAAGGTCACATTTAAAGACTGCAGAAAGGGGAAAAAATTGTGTGAATCTCATTCACCAGACATATTTAAAAAATCTGACTGCAATTTGTGTACAAGACTATTCATGCACTGAACATGAGACTGGAATGATTTGCAAAATCCTGAAAAAGATTTACCCTGAGTATAAGAAGGACTTCTACAAAATAAAAGATTTTATCCAACAACAAGGGGAGTGGGGACAGGTTTCACTCTTACACACATTCCTAATTAAGGTGTTCGGTGCAGTTTTCACATATTAACACATATCTGATGAATAAAAAATGTAAAAATCCATCAAAAAAAAGCCCAATTAATTCTTTCTCACCATCTCCTCTGATTTGTAGTAATATATGAGCTCAGAATAATTACTGTGTCATATACAGTAATGTGTAAACATGATGTCTGCTTTAAAGCAGCACCTTCCTGTAGGAGCAAGTTAAAGTCAGTAAGTGAAAACCTTTTTTAGAGCGCCTCTGGGATTTCACACCTATCGACGCACTCCTGATAGTGCCAAATGTATCTAACCTCGCCAACGGTCTCACATTGCTTCAGCAACCGCAAATATGCTAAACACGCACACGGGTTTGTGTGTGCCAGAAACATTTCCTTCTTGTTGGGCGTTAAAGCAGGACTCTTTTTAGGCATAAGGATTAATTTTACATTTATTATTTCTAAATATATATTCCTGTGGACTGTGAGATCTCACGCCCTGCCCCCCCTCTGACTTGATTTTGTACAAAGGTCAAATAACAGTGATTATTTTATCGGTCTAACCTGGACGTCAGCCATGTACCAAACAATGTACTTTACCAACATGACGCAATGTCAAGATGATTAGGTGTATCTGGTGTTTGTGTCACAGCTGACATGATGCTGAAGACTACAAGTATTCTCAGGACACACAAAAAACCCACATCTGGTATTACACACACGCTGCTGACTCTGACGGACTCATCCTACACTTGCTTAGTCGTAACAAGGCCGTGCACGCATATGCTATACAAACACAACACAGCTCAAGGGTACAAATCCACAAGCTGACTAATTCTCCTGAACTGTTTCTACAACGCTCCATCTTTTCCTCTTTGTTCTTCGAAAACGAGGAGGAAAAAAGAGCCACAGTGGATACATTACAACCAGAGTGTCCACTTTTTTTCATCTCTGCAAAGTGAAAAACATGGAGAACGAATGAGGAAAAGAATATGAAAGTGGAGGCGGCGCTCTGCAGCCCCATGCCCTCTGCTTGAACTTCTGACACACACTTGCACTCACACAGCCTCCGTTACACCATTCTGTCCTCATTTCTGACTCTAGAGATGCATTGATGTGTAACATGCTGCAGAAACTGCTCTCACCCCATCATCATCTATTCCCGTCACTCAGACTTTGCCTTTTCCTGCAAGCCTATTACTGAGAAGAAAACAACATGCCACCAAAACTGGCTGCATGATGAAACTTCAGCATTCCTCAACATCTTGTTCTACAGTTCACTGGCTACAAAGAAAATCATTCCACATACTTTCAGCTGTTTTCCCCTTTCCCACTTTATGTTTGCACACGCTGAGGAGCATTTTAACAGACCGTGCATGTCACTTCGTCCACGTGCATGTTCTCCATAGCTGGCTAGAAGTTAAATAAAAGATGAACCCGTTCTAAAGTGAAACCGTCATGTGACTGCCCAGCTGTATGAGCCGACAGCACAATGCTTTCAGCTACATCTTTATCATTTCTACTGATGGATGCTGTTTGCCGATAGAGGACTAAACTGAAACAAAAGAAAAAAACAAACAAACTAGGTCACTGGCATCTTATGCAGTAATCCTGGTTCGCTGAATCCTAAAGCGGCCGTGTGTTGTATGTTTTACTGCCAGAGAGGTCATGATATACTCTGACGGCACACTCGATTAACCCCTGCTGAGGACACGGCAGTCACCGAGTTCGTTTCACTGTGCGAGGGATTTAAAAGTCAGCTTTCACGCTATGGTGATCTCAAACATACATTAAAGGATGTCAAATGTTATAGATGATAAGAAGTAATAAAATTGCTTTAAAAAGGACAGTTCTGATCCTTTGACAGCTCTTTTGATGACCTTGGTTCAGAAAAATAAAGTTCAAATCTGATCTGACTGATGAGCTAAAGGCTAGTCCAGAGGTCTGCAACCTTTTTAATCAAAAGAGCCATTTCTATAGAAAACGTATCTGGAGCCACAAAACCTGCTAGCTGTGATTATCAACTGATGGCTCATGGGCCACTGAATCGGTTGGAGGGGGGGCTTTTCAGGCCAGTGGGGGTGGCATTATAAAACTCAAATTACAGTATATCATGAATGTTAACATTTATTGATATTTTTACATTTTTAAGACAAAAAAATAACCATATCACATAAGGAAAAAAAAAGTTTATACAGATTTTGATCAAATGAAAGCACTGAACTCTGCGGGCCTACGTGAGGAATAATAAATAAGTATCGGGCGGGGCTGCAGTAGTTCGGTGGCCAGTGTTGTGGTCTTGTAATCCTGAGGTTGCGGGTTTGATCCCAAGTTGTGTCAAGAAAGGCATCCGGCGTAAAACAAATTGTCTTTCATGCGAATGGTGACATCTGAAGAAGCGAGCAGCCGAAAGAAACTTACTTACTACAGGTACTTCAACAATTTCCTGTGGGATCGATAAAGTTATCTTATCTTACTAGTGGTTATTGGGCAAAAATGTACAAAAGTATGACAATAAAACTACCAAAACTAGCCTTTTCTGCTGTGGGTATAAAAATCAATACAAATAAATTTCAACAAAGTTCAGGTCATCTGGACAGTTTTTGTTTTTTTCTTATGTTGAGACATTTCGCCCTGCATCCAAAGGACTTCATCAGTCCAAGGAGCCTCAACAAACTGAGTCCCACAAGCAGCACACTCACATTGTGGACCAACCAGTTAGCTGGTGATAAGATGGTTTCTGGGCCCGCCCTATCCCCCGTCGACTCCTCTGAAGCAGCCATAGCCAAAGTGGTTCAAAACATCAAAGTTCATGCTCAATAATCCAAGTAGAAAATCCAACAAAGTTCAGTCAGGTCACCAGGTCGTCTTAATTTCATGAAGTTTTGGTGAAAGCTTCAAAGAGCCGTCACTGAGGGACTAAAGAACCACACGTGGCCCCTGAGCCACAGGTTGCAGACCCCTGGGCTGCTCCAAGAAAGGCTCAAATCGAACCAGGTTGCTGCCTTCTTGAATCAACTGCATCAACTTTCACAGGGTTCCCAGTTCCCTCACGATGAGCCCAGAGTTACAAAGTCTTCTCGCTTGAGTTTTGAACATGTTCAAAAACTGAAGTGACCGTTTTTCTTTTGAAATAGTCACAAAGTCGATATGGGCATCTCAAAAACTGGCTGTTCAAAATGTGTCCGCTCAGCTTGTTGGTCACGGGCGCTCAAAATTTAGTGAAACTACTGCAAAAAATAACAGTTGCAACCCAGTGAGACACCATTATAGTCACTTTTACAGGATTATTTATTTGGTATTCTGTGGTTGGTGTGAAGCACAAATAGCTGCAGCAGCCCAGCCGGTAATTTATGATACTTCTGCTTGGATAACCACATAAAAACAATGCTGACCGTGGTACAAAACGTTTGTAAAATGGCATCCAAAGTGTTTGAGATTGGAGTTTTAGGACCTCAGCAATCCAGTTTGGTCTTGGTGCCACTTAAATTAGGCATTATCTTGTCAATTTGGTCGAAATTAAACTCAATTACTCCAAACTGAAGTTGTTCAGAGCGCTATCTACAACAGGTAAGATATTAATAGTCTATAACGTATTCTCAGAGCCCTATCTAAAAATAAAACCCAAACTATTTATTTCAGCCCACATTGTTTTGAAATGACCA
Organism: Nematolebias whitei; assembly: GCF_014905685.2. Lineage (NCBI taxonomy): Eukaryota > Metazoa > Chordata > Actinopteri > Cyprinodontiformes > Rivulidae > Nematolebias > Nematolebias whitei. Next base: position 14,303,315 of record NC_056504.1, read on the forward strand.
TGAATGAAAAGCTGTAAAGACATTGCGTTATATTCAATCGCACTTACATGGCCTAATAAAAGTAACTTAATCTTGTGTTTATTTTTCAGAGTGACAAAAACAAAAGTGATGAATATTGTCCATGTCACTGAATAATGTTATCCTGTTTGTTACTGCTGCCAGCAACATGGATATAGATTATACTCCAGAATTTTTTAGAAAACGAGGACATGGCAGTGCTTCTCTTCACTTCCTGGATGATAAGGTCAGCAGCAGTTTGTACGTTGAAGCGAGGTTACATGAAGAATCGGATCGTCGATCCAGAGAAAGAGCTGCTTTATTTGGCGGCTGAGACGTGCGATCAGAAACGAGACAAGGGCTTCCCAGACGGGGAGCCGCTGACCGGGCGGCTCTGAACAGCGCAGCGCTGTGTTTCAGCAGTAAGGTAGACGCCGCTCAGATGATGGCCGTCCCCGGTGCGTCGTCCGTCCTCGTGCTGGCACCGGCTCTGTGGCTCAGAGGGAGCAGACCAGAGGAGCCACGCAGGATCTGAAGTGATAGAAGTGGCGGGGCTCTGAACACCCACGCTCCGAGGCCTCGCTCACTGGACTGAAACCATGTTCGAACCATTCAACTTTTCCAAAACGGGCGTTTCAAAACAAATGGGATTAAGCTAGGTTTAAATTCTGATGGGGTTTACATTAGATGCCAGATTAAATGGCAGATTTGAGGTTTACGTGTCATTTTCAAAACCTTTAACATTTATTACATGGGAGTTTCTATGTGTACACTTGATTGTTTCCTTCTTGTTGGAGCAAATCGTTTAAAAGAAACCAGCATGTATTCCCTTTCCTCCTCATAAACTGCTGCAGTAATTACAATATTACAACACCCCCCACCTAAAAAAAAAAAAACATGCCCAATTTACAGCAAGCTACTGCCAATGGAGAAGAAGAGGCGAGGCTGCAAAGTGGCTGCTAGGCATTAAAATTTAATTCAAAACAGTCCACGGATTCAGACACTCCCAGATAGCTGGGTCACCTCGGCGAACGCAGATTGGTGTTTTTGTTGTCGCACGGACGAGGACGTGAAGGCTGGAGGAGAGGGAAGGACAAAGGAAGACAAAACTCAGACGTTTGGGAGTGAAGTGAGAGGATGACTGATGATGATGACAGGCTGTGCCGTTTCTATCTTCCTCCCCGCTGACACCGCGTAGGCACACGTCTCTCCACACACTCCCTCCTCACCTCCGCAACATTTAGCACCTGTACTGTTCTGAAAAATCTTTCTCTCAGAAGTGGCAAAGGAGAGTCTTTCAGTGTGACAGCTGCAAAGGAGGGAGGGTGGGGAGGAACAAAAAACAAAAAAAACAAAAGCAGAAATCCTCTCACATTTGGTTTGTGTGTAATTTGCACTGACAGTGATCAGCGGCTGTCTTGAGCCTGAAAAATACAAAAAAACTCAAAACCTGTCGTCCGCTGGGGGTTGAAGCAAAGAGGTGGGAGCTGGGGAGGGGGATGCAAATGTATCTCCTGACAGAGACATTTGTTAGATCAAAAATCTGTTTAGCAACAGCATCTCTGCCAGATGTCCATTAAACTAATTAATGTCATGTGAGTGGATCAGCTGGACGCCCCAAAATAAGGCAGAGACGGAGAAAACCAACAGACTGGGAACAATGGTGCCTCCTTTATAAAAGAAACCTGATCCAGAGCCGGAAGGATTAGGACGTCTGTCAAAGTGTGATTGTCCCGTGTCCCTCAGGTGTTTGGGTGTCTCCTGTGTCCGTCGTGCAGACGCGGGGCTCTGACAGGACGGGTGGACTGGTTCAGACTGGTAATATGTTGGAGGAATGGGCAATGGGTGTGAGCAAGTGTCAAGATCCGGTGTAGCGTGTGCTGAAAAACAGTTTGGAGTCACCGGGGTCATTATCACGTGCACACACTCGTCCACATGCCTGTCCAGCTGAAGACGTCCACAGGGTTTCAGTGTGTAGTCTACTTCTTGGTTGTGGGTTCTTATTGTTTCCTTTCCATGGGCGTGTTCGTGTCTGAACGTCTGAGACGCAGGTGTTGTCCGCCAGCTTGCCCATGTCCTTCTCATCACACACACACTTACACACACATGCACTCCCCTCCCTCACCTCCATAACTGCAGCCCCATCCACTGGGAAACCGACGGTGGTGCCACTCATGTGTTAACATTGCCATGGCAACCCCACTCTTCCCCTTGCCCACCACGCCACACACACTCATAGCGGAGGCGCTTGCCCACACCCATCAAACCTCAACACACACACACACACACACACACATGCACTCTGAATTCCTTGGACTGCATCCGGAGCGGGACAAACTTAATCCACGCCAACCATCTTTGAAAAGTCCACTCAAGGCTCCTCTGGGAAACTTTGCATGAGGTCTGCAACGACAACTTCACCTTTTATCCTTTACAATCACATCGTAGGGACAAAAACTCACTGCTGCTCTGTTTGACAGGGCCTGATGGGGGAAATACCCCAGCTGAACAAGCGACAGACCACCTGTCTGTTATATGTGCAGGCCTGAGGCCGTACCTGCTAAACGCCACTTGAAGCGCCAAGCATCCATCGGTACGAGCCAGTTCTGCGCTAACGTGAGCGCTCACTGTTAACATCCCGCATCATTCTCTTAATCTTCCGCAAATGAACAATATGGTACTAGTAGAAAAAAGTCTGAGTCGTGCATCTTTTTGAATCACATTTAAAGATGATTAACTTCTTCAGTTCTGTAGCCAAGACTACAAAACGTTTGAAACGAAAAGGAAGAAAGATGGCGGCATACGGCACATTGTACTGTCCACCTTAAAATGGCTGACATTACAGCCGCTTCAAATCGCCAAAGCCTGGTAAATGCCAGCTCCTGCTGACCAAACCTTTCTTGCATGGGACAGAGAAAAGGGGCTGGGGTTCCCCCCTCCACCACCACCAGCAGCAGCAGCCCTAAGGCTTTTTTTTTTTTTTTCTTCAGTGAACAGTTCTTTGGTTGGAACAGAGCAAACATGCTGGTTTATGCTGGTTTAGTGGGGCTTTTGAGCGGGCCGGGCTTCGGTGCTGCACTGGTCCGATGACAAAAGCAACACCAAAAATAAAGAAAGACCCAAATAACAGTGAACCTGTGCAGCACGCCGTCCTTTCAGGGCGGGGGGAATAGGAATCGGTATTGGCTTTCAGAGAATTTTCTGTGAGCATCATGAAGTACGCGGCTGAAATGAACGAATGTTTGTACAAAAGCAGCTTGAAAATAGATTCTGTCGGCATTAGACGTTTAATTTTTTTCTCCTCTGAACTCAAGGAATGTTATACACTCCATGTTGGCTAAATCTGCAAATATGACCATACGACCCTCCTCTGTATTCTCTGGCACAAGATTCGTTTTGAGCAGTGGGAGGCACATGAAAACATACCGTCTACAAGAGGTCAGAGCAGCAAATCCTGAAAAGTAGCTCCAGTATTCGAGGTATATGAGAATGTTGTCGGGAGGGGAGTGGGCACTCTTGGCCCACTACATTGTGTGTCTGTATACAAACACTCAGCTGTGGCCATAACAAAACTATGAGCTATGCCTAATTGCAGGGAGTGCGGGATGAAAGGCAATATGCCTGGCCTCATTAGAGCAGTTCCAAGAAGGGAGATGGAAGACCGTTCCCAGGGATCCACAAAAGGGAATTGACATTCCACCAGTGCAGGCGTCCTGCCGGAATACAAACCTCGACACACACTGAACTCACCGGGCCAGGCTGAGCACAGTCTGCCGGAGCAGCACAGCAAGTGCTCACGTCCCTTTGTTTTGCCGGTACGCCTGAAAATTAACTATCGGGGTGCACTGGAGATGGGACTGTACCCTGCACACAGCTGGGAGTCGGAGTGGCACAGTCATCTGTGCGGCCTACATTGTACAAAAGATTACAGGGTTAACGCACGCCTAAAAATGACCAGTGATTCATGCTTCGTCTAGCCGCCTGCTTGAATAATTTGGGGTTTTGTGCTGAGGACACTGACTTGGACCCACGCATGATTCACACTGAGGCAGAGGGCCCTACCCTGAAGGCAGAGGGAGACACATGGCACTAAGGCTGGGGCAACATTTCTGTTCAGATACTGGAATATGTATCATATTTCAGATTATATTTCATATACATCGTATTTATTTAATCCAGTGTCTGACAGTTTGCAAAATCTCTGCAGTTATTTTATGTTTGCGTGCAAATGTGTGTGCGTGTGTGATGATTGGTGGGGGTGGAGGGGTGGGGGCAGCACATGTTGGCAGGAGGAAGAGAAGGAAATTAAAACGCAAATGATTCCCGTGCATAAATATAAAGGCCTTCCTCGCGGCTCGTGGCGTGAGGGAGCAGAACGAAAAAGAAAGATAGTTTCCGTCCACTTTCAAGCTCCCAGTCTTCTCTAAACGCATATTTCTGATTTGATGATCTTCCAGCGCATGCGTTTGAAAAGTCTTTCCCAACTAAACGCGCTCGCAGCTCGGCGCGTTGAGCAACAAAACGCGCAGAGACGCCACATTTAGCGCAGGACGGAGCCAAACGGGGGATCCGTCCAACAAGTTAACCCGTTTGGCTCCGTTCACCAGGAAGGCTGCGGGGACACACGCACACCGCCTCCGAGCCCACTCAAAATAACCTTATATTCCCCCACTTAAAAAAAAAAAAAAAAAATCCTCCACCCGCCTCCTCCACCTACTGTCGCCATTTTATACATTGGCGACTTCATACGAGCTGCCTTCACCGCAGCGCCACATGAAAATCCAATATTCGGCAGCGAGATGTGGATTCGGGTAAACAAGTTTGGAGCTGGCGCGGCTGGACCGAGTGTTCTGGTGTTGGAGTCTTACCTCAGCGGTGGAGAGATGGAATCCAACCCGGATTCATAAATGAATTATTTTGGATCAGCTCCGAGCCGAGCAGAAAGAGGAGTCGAGTTAAAAAAAAACAAACATATAAAATGTGATTTAAAAACCCCGTGGGGTGGCAGCTCTCCTCAAGTGAACCCGGTGAACTGGTGTGAACCCGTCAGTGAGCACGGTAAGGTACATTACATTACATTATCCAGCAGCCCTCAGCTCCACTGTATGGAGGCGGCTAAACAACTACAGGCGGCTGAGCAGGACGAGGGAGCTCCAAAAAATTATAGCGAGTGTATTTCCTATGAGCACGTGATCCACAGCGTCATCCAAAATCCAAAAGCCCTTTCATCTAAAATTTTGGAAAGGGGCGGGGATGAGATGGAGATGTATGTGTGCGTGTGAACGGAGGAGGAGGGTGTACTGCGAGCCTGGTGCACATTTTGGTTCTGGGGGATAACAGCGCCGCGGAGCTGATTTGGATGTAGTATAAATTTGGAATCTGTTTCACCGAAAACGTCCTTGTTGCTGCGTTTATTCCAACCTAAATATGTCTGCTTTAGAATAATAATCAAGCAATCTCTTTATGTTCCTCCCCATATTAGGTTGTTATTTAAAACTCGGGCCTATTCGACTTAAAATAGACATTTACGCACATGCAGGCGGGAGAAGAGTTTTACGCAGGTGCGCCGTAGCTGCAGCCTATTATCCGTGCGTGTGTTTGACATGATATGTCTCTATGAGTCAGACTGGTGGTTCTCATCTGTACTGATGGACCAGACGTGCCTGTTGCGTTTTGCGGGCCTCGTGACCTTGTTGGCCTTCTGTGCGTAAAAGCGCACAGAGAGGCGCGCGACTCCAAACGGCCAGGAACAAGCTTATTATATAACAGGAAAAATGCAGATAAATACAATAGATGTTAAGGATTTTAGAGGCATTAAATCACTTTATAAATAAATATGTTTGCATCAATTCACCCTCAAACAGAGAGCTGAGGTCACTACAAAGTCCCAAAGTGCTGGAGACAATGCGTTAAGGTTGAGTTC
>NC_056504.1:14314234-14352910 GCF_014905685.2 Nematolebias whitei
TTTTCTCAAGATGTGCAGAAATGTTGGCGTTCGCCTGGATGATCTTCGGGTATGTGGCTGGTGTGGTTAAGCCGAGTTTGGCCCCATAGGCACAACATGAAAATATCACATTACATCATATTGAAATATGTCCTCAATCCTTCCAGCAAATGAGAGTGCGAACCATAACTGGTACGACTTACTACACGAGGTCTGGAGCGAGGATCACTGGGAGAGTTCATGAGCGGTTCATGCTGATCGATGGAAACAGAGTGGCTACAGGTTCCTACAGGTATCAGTTCACTGAACATTTGACCTATCAGGCTGTAGGTGACGCTTTTATCTTGCAGGGTTTGGTATCTTCAGTCATGCATCATGCAAACTAAACAGCATCAACCTGACTGCAACCTTCACTCTGTTTAATGGATCTTGAAAACACCCTGAAAAGAAATGTCTTTATTGATTTAGTTAGCACCATAAAAAAACAATCCTGCTATACTGGAAATCTAAAAACGCAGTTAACTTTAGAAAAACCTGCTAATTCAATATGTATCTATGGAAAAATGATCTACCCTCCACCCTCAATTCACTAATTGATAAATTTTGAAATTCACTCATCCACCATTTAAGTTGGTAAAACCTCTCCAGGATACATGGTTATATTTTATGATTCTTGTTTGAACATGTTTAACTATTTGTTCATGTGTTTTTATTAACATGGACTCTCAGTGAGCTGCAACTGTTAGGAGTTGGTGACTCGAAATTGAAAGAAAATATGTAATTTTTGTCCCTCGTCGTGGTGTGAAAAGTGAATTGGAAATACGGTCTGTCTGTGCACGTTATGTTATAACATGAAGAATAAGCAACGGACAACTTATGTTTTGGTGCATGGCGGCATCTAGGTGTAAGAAAGGTTCCTTTTTAAAAATTGGGTTGCCAGGTTAAAATCCAAGATGGCCACCTCCATGTAATCTGGCCACCCTTATCATTTAAGGAAACTATGCTTTCTAATTTTTATATTGCTTAAAAATATACTTTCCTCAAATGATTTGGGGCCAAGGCCACCATTGGCCACCCCCGGTTCCATCATCGCACCTGGTGGTGGATAAAATTGCTCCATCCCCTCACTAGGGACACTGCACTACCTTGGATAAGAAAAAAAAAAAAAAAACGACCTCGTTACCTCTGTTCTCCTGCACAGTGCAGCTCCTACCCACCTTGCACCAAAAACATTAAGGTTGCAGTCCCTGTTTAAAAAAACACTCCATCTTGAAAACGACAAAAAATGTCACTATTCAAATTAGTTAACAACTGGAGACATTGGTGTACAGTAGTCTCTTGTTTATTGTGGGGGTTACGTTCCAACACCCCCCCACCCCCCCGGAATAAGTGAAAATCCGTGAAGTAGCGACGTTATAATGATTTTTTTAAATTTATGTTAAGGCTTTATAAACTCTTCCCACACAGTTGCAATGTTCTAAACTCTTAAATCTACGTTAGTTTAACAACATACGTACAGTTCTGTATATGTAGCTAATTTACTCACCAGCTCTGCAGAACAGCAGCGGCTCGATTCTGGTCCGATTTGGTTCCGTTTCAGTGGACCTACCCTGCCAGTCAGCTTTCTGGCTTGGGGTGGTGGCGGTGGGCTCTGGAGGGAGCGCCGGACCTACGGTGCGCGTCACCGCTTGTCCTCGTGGGCCGGCTAGCAGCTCTCGGATTTGCCGATTGGTCTGGAGGTCTGGTTCTGTGCAGCCCTTGAGCACCGAAACACATTTTGGAGGGAGCCAGACTTTCTAATGACCAGTCTGGGACCAGATTGGGTCCAAATCTGGATGAAGAAGTCTCGGTGGGCTCCAGAGAAAAGCTGGACCTATGGTGGCACACGTCCCGAACAGAGCTAGTAGCTCTCGGGTTCACTGATGAGTCTGGGGGTCTGGTTCTGCTCTGGTTCTGTGCAGCCTATCAGCACCCGGGTTACACAGCACAGTGCTCTGTTTCTTACAGACGTGTCCTGACAGGATTTCTTTCTTGTGAATCTTACGTTTGTAAAGTTTAATTTTCTTAAAGAAACTTGTCCAGGTGACATGAACTAAATTTAACGTTTGAAAAGCCGGTTCAGCAGTCATGACTTCACTTTGCAAAAATACTGTTTGGCAGAAACCAGCAGCCCGAGGCACTACAGTACAGTATTGGCTTCTGGGAAATGAAGTCCTGTTGAGTGGTAATACAGTGTAGCCTTATTGAAAGAAAACTACAAAATGGTGGTGCCAGTCAAAAAAAAAAAAAAAAGCCTTTTTCCCAACCACGTGAGTACAATAATATTACTGTAAAGTTGACAATCGTGTGTACTGTACTGCACTGTACAAATGATTTTTGTACAATTCTACTGTACGTTGACAAGCGGCGATAGAGCGAGTCCTCGAAGTAGCGAGGGACTACTGTACAGCTGGTTTTGTTGCAGAACTCTGAATGTTTGCCACCAAGTCACCAACAAGTGCAAGAACCGAGTTTTGAGTTGCCAGCGTTTTGTTTTTTGTGCTATTTTAGTGTGCACGGCTCACTAAACTGGATTGTTTTGTTGTCATGTTTATTCTCACGGCTGTTCCAGGTTCAACTGGACCGACGGCAAACTGAACAGCAGCAACCTGATCGAGCTCTCCGGTCAGATTTCAGAGAGGTTCGATGAGGAGTTCCGTGTCCTCTATGCCCAGTCTCAGCCCATGAGCACTCGTGGACCTCCTGGTGTCCGTGGCAGCAGCATCTTCGAGAGCCTCGTGGTCAAGCACTCTGTCACTTTCTCTCCTCGTTTGACCAGAGAGAAGCTCGCTGAGCCGGCTTGTCTGACAAGTACACCCAGCCGTAAGCCCCAGGCGTTAGTGTTTGAGTCTCCACGTGAGCCCACGTCACCAGATCATCGTAAAGCCATCCCAGTCTCTGACTCCACCACCATAGATGGGATGGAGCAGAAGCACATGCAGGAGGAGATCCTGGCTGGCAGCATGAATCAGCATTTTGCTGCAGAGCTGGTCTCCTGTCATGTGTCGACTCAGACCAGCCTGTCGGTGGCAGACAGTGACACTCAGACCGACGCGCAGCATCTCTGCGTCACGACGCCTCAGAGAGCAAGGCCAGTCCAGAGCGTCTCGCTGCCCCCGTCCAGGCAGACCTCAGCCCCTGCTGCAGCTCCAGATGCATCTTTAAAGGACACCTTCCACAAGCTGACCAAAGAGCGCCAGTACCACTACTCAGCCATTCGCTCCAAACTGGAGCACATGATGACGTCGCTGAGCGAGAGGCGAGAGCTGGCGGACGTCACCAACATGACTCGGGGGCTCGGAGCTCACAGCAGGCAGAGGATGCACAAAGACTGTGCGCTGCCTGTGGAAGGTGCAGCGATGGGCACTTGGCCAAGAGCCAGATGTGTACACTAGTTTTTCTGCAGAGATTTTAGAGCTGCAAGGTAGTGGGTAAAAAAAAAATTTCTGCAAAAATGTCTGTAGGAGAGGAAATCTAGTTTCCTTTGGTGTCAACTTTGTCATTTCACCTGTTTTTTGTTTTTTTACATTTTGCGGTGATGGGTTTGAAAAACTAATATTAACATGATGCAGATTTTTAAACTAAAAGCTGTGCAATAATTCATCCAAATAAAGTAACGAAGTTTGCGTGATGACGAGCGGATCAAATCTGCTGTAGTGAGTGAAAACGAGCTGAAGTGTGTTCTGCGGCGGACGCTGAAACTAACCAGAGGTCCATTTGGAGAGCAGCCGGGTCTCACTGTGCCTTCAAAATAAAGCCATATTTTGCTCCATTACTGCCTTGTGTTCACATTTTCTTTTGTTTTCACATGTATTCTTATTATAGTTTAAGTTGCCTTTACACCCTCGTGAGTAAACGTGCAGAAAATGTTTGAACAAAGACTTCCAGGACTGACAAAGGAAGCAAACCACGCCAAAGAGAACGAGCACCTGCGCTGCGGGGTCTTCACGCAGTTAGCAAAGAGAGACTGCATCTGTGCTGCTGGCACCGCTGCTGGTTGTGCTGCCAATCACAGGCACCGTCCAGGGTGAATCTGAAGAAAGAGCTGCGTTACGGACTACAAGGAAAGAGTAAGAAACGCTAAATACACAAACAGATGGGCTCTTCAAACATTTGTTGTTACATTTGGTCTTCGAATCGTTTTCTAGGGAATAATCTGAACAAGCCCCAATTTTACTGAAATAAAGCCAGAGTAGAGTCACTGATGTTTACAAAGTGCTCCTCATCAGCAACAGTTCAAACATCTCTGCTGAAGAATCAAAAAGAGACGTTGCTTTAGTTTTTATTGTTTGTGGTTAAAGAGATACAGCAGTCCCTCGTTTATCACGGGGGATTCATCCCCTGAACACCCGCGATAAGTGAAAAAACACCAAGTAGGAATAGTACAAGTAGTAGTTTATTTTTATTATTTATATTGATATATATTAAGGCATTTTAAACCCTTCCCTCACATTTGCAATATTCTAAACAATGTTTCTAAACGCTCTAAAAGATCACAGAATGTCATGAACTTAGCTCGCTGCATCCTCTGCTCTCAGCCACTGGATATTGGCCATTTTGCTGCTATTCTGTAGAAATAATACCCGTTATAGATAACTATGAACAACTTGACTTAAAAAAAGTTTATTTCTGACTGAGTTAATGAGCTAGTCCGAGTGCAGCTGAGCTCAAACTGGATATTTGCAAAAGCAAGTGGTGGTAGCAGCTTGCTGTAGCATTTGTCTGGAAGTAGCTCCAGACGGAAGTTCTGCCACAATAAACTAGTAGTGTGTATGTGTTATAGTTTATAAAATAAGAGTGTGAATGAAGCACAATGAAATTTATTTGGTTGAAGTTGAGGGTGGCACAGTTGGCAGAGCCGTTTCCTCTCAGCGAGAAGGTTGCTGGTTCAAATCCAGGGCAAGAACCTTTCTGGGTGGAGTTTGCATGTTCTCTCTGTGCATGTGTGGGTTTTCTCCAGGTACTCCAGTTTCCTCCCACAGATCAAAAACATGCATGTCAGACTGCCTTCAGACCCAGGCCTCCCTTGTAAGAGATCTGTGATCTCAGTGGGATTAAATAAAGTTGGTTAAATAAAGTTTAATTTAAAAAAATGTCTCTAGATGAGAGTGAGAGAGTGAATGGTTGTTTGTCTCTATGTGTCCCTGTGATGGACTGGAGACCTGTCCAGGGTGTCCCCCGCCTCCAGTGATGGCTCAACATGGACACCAGTGACCCCGTGACCTGAAAAGGAAGAAGAGGGTAAAGATGATGGTTGAAGTTCATTAGAGGCAGCAGCTTGGACAAACCTTTATAAGTTCTGTCCACACGGTGCGAGGAGACCCAGACAAATGTCTCCTAAATGTCAGTAGTTCGTTGACTTTTATTAAAACTTTACATCAATCTTAATTTTACATTACATGCCTATTCCAGGAAAAAATTTTAAAAGTACCCGTAAGTCCCGTTGGCATTGCCCCAAAGTGCTAAAACAGGAAATAGCTGCTGCCGTTTGTGTTTGCAAACGATCAAATAATTTTATGTAAATAACAGCATTTACATGAACTGCCCCCAAAAAAAAGAACAGTTACTTTGGTTGGCTGCATTTGTACTAACCGTTAACTCATCGGTCCTGTCAGGTTTAAACTCCTCGTTTCTCCAAACTGAGACCGTTCAGAGACAATTAATACAACATGTAAGGAAAAAAAAAATGTTCCTAACTTTTCTACAGAACCCTGATTATACAAGTGTCCAAACTAACCCAACCATCCCACTGTTAGAGCACTGACTCCTCAGAATCCTAACAAAAGTATCCCTCGCTGAGCTTTATGTAACTAATGTTTAACTAATGTTTAACTACAGTGAGGGGAGGACACGCTCTATAACAAGATGTACAGACGGTCTTCAACAAGAATGTGCTTTCAGAGCATGATGATGAGCAGGAAGTGCTTAAACAACAGAAACAAACATTTTTTTCATTCCCTGGATAAATTGGTTAAACATTCAAAGCCACCTGCTGTATGAAGATGGAGTAACAAGTCAGAGGATCTAAATAATAAGAGGTGGTTGTTTTTTTTTCTTGCAGCGTTATTAGGTAATTATTAGATTTATTTATCTGGTATCCTGTTGAAATCAAAATAATGTAACATTTTACTGCACAGATAGAGTTTTACACAGCGAGCTGAGGGAATAAAATGATGTGAAATCATTTTGTATAATTGCTTTAGCTTCAACAGCAAACAGAACTGTATTAATAAAGACAACATCTTGGTTTTTTTATGACACCACCAAGAATATATCTGAGATACACACAAATTAAAATGACATAAAACTGGGATATTCTATTTCCATAACCGCTCTTACACGTTTAGTAGAGTTAGTTCAATAATTTTACAGGAAAACCATATTTGGTGTTGCTTTCTTCAATGAAGGGTTTCTCAACCCACCCAGCCCCCCTTGGAGAAATAAAACTCCAAAAACACATTATGAAGGTTGTTATATTTGAAAATAATTTATGGACTTTTGAGTTTTGTGTGGCTAAAAGTATTTGAACATGAAATAATTGCATGGTTCATAAAAATATGTGCAAATTGAATAAATGCAAAAAACATAAAACATATTTCTTATTTGATGAATCACAGTATGGTTCCAAATATGAGCAACTCACAAAAACTGTGCTTGTGTAATAAAGCTATGTAAAACTGAAATCTGCAGATGATTCGGACAAACTAGAAACAGATCATCGTCAGCTTTAGGAGAAAAAAAAAGACATTTCCATCGATCTTAGTCATACAAAATCAACTTCGTTTAGTGTTAATATTATTTTAATTTAAGGAGTAAAGCAGCAGAAACACAGACAAAAACACTCAAACAGGCACCTGTGCTGCAGCGACTAACATGATGTTTGGTTCTATATGACCCCAAATGACAGACCAAAGACACGAGGACAACAGGGATACAAAAAGTCATATAGTTTATTTACAGTTTATTTACAGTTTATTTACAGTGCAGCAGCAGGTTTGGCTGTGGGAGGAAAAAGTGTAGACGAGATGAGCATCTTGATATTGAATGATCCTTGATAACTAAGATGATGTTGAGCAGTTTGTCTTACTGTCGAATGTGGTTGCAGATGGAGTTGGGAGAGGTGTGGACAGGGAGTACGGAATCCAGAGACGGCGGGGAATCCAGCGAGGTGAGTATAGATCGATGATGTGGTATGGTTGAAGGATCCAGAGTGTAGTTTCTCAGATATATGGGTTTGGTGTGCAGGATTGACGACCAGATGCAGCCAAGTGGAGGTCGGACAGGCAGGACGGACGGGAACTGAACAGACGGGCAGAAAGGCAACAGGTTAGTACAGACTGAACACACTAAGGCTTTACTGGCTGTCACAATATTACCCAAGGCAATAAATGTTCGAGCGTCGGCTGAACGTCTGCTTGAGGCTTAAGTAGAGCAGCAGGTGCAGGTGTTGCTAATCAGCTGATTAGCTACTGAGAGAGATAGTTAAAGGGGAAGGCAGAGAATCCTACAGCGATGTGAGATTTTAGAAACAAAGCATCGCGGTGAGGAGAAGAACTCACCTCAGCTGGGTTGACTTGGAGCACAACGTATTAAATGTGTGACGAATGACTCCCTTCTGTCTTCATTAAAACAAGAGGTCTCTCACTTTGACTAATCTTGATTAAAATCCTTAATAAAAAAAAAACTCTCTTGTCCAAACTTACACTCTGTTAAAAAGGAAAATAACAAATACATTAAAAGATTTGTTGCTTTGTACATCCTTAAAATAGGTTTGAGTTGCAAAGTTCCGTCTGCGACACGTTTAAGCCGGTGGAAACAAAATCTTTAAGCATTGCTACAGCTCTCCCTGACCCCCCACCCCCTGGGGGTCACGTCGCACAGTTTGAGGGCTAGATCCTCCATGATTTACCTTCATCTTTTTTACCCACTTGTTTTAATTAATGGGTTTTAAGGGGAGTGGCGGCGCAGAGGTTAGAGAAGATGGGCCTGTGATCGGAAGGTCGCTGGTTCAACTCCCCCTACCGACATCAACAAGATGTAGGTGGGAAAGGTGAAGCACACACACCTGCCTCCACCCTCATTTGCCCCACCTTGGGCCCTTCAGCAAGGCCCTGAACCCCCACCAGCTGCTCCCTCGCCCTGGATGGTGACTCTGCTCCACACAGAGGGCTGTGGCAGCTCGGTGGTCTGTGGTTGTGTCAGGAAGGACATCCAGCGTAAAACCAACTGCCAAGTCTTCGTGCGAGTGAGTTCACTGAAGAAGGGAGCAGCCGAAAGAAGAAGAAAAAGTTTTAATTAATGGCTTTTGCTAATATTAGTTAATCTATCTATTTTCTTAACCTGCCTTTTCAGGTTGCAGGCGGGCTGGCGTCTATCCAGTTAATTAATTGCAAGTTAGAAGAAATTGTAACAATCTATGTGTGAAGAAAAACTGCTCATAAATTGGAGCGTAAAAGCGTAAATTACAGATAAAACAGACAAATGCCACAGAAGACAATTTTACAGCAAAACATGTAATTTTCCACGAACATCAACGCTACAAATGTGTTGGGTTTTTTTTTATATAAAATGTGCAACATCACCCCCACTGAAACTCAAAGCAGCTCTCAAATTATCACATGGCAATAAGGTAAGAACAGCAGGGGATCTCCACACCAGCAAACACATCAAAAAGTCTCTGCATTCATTATGTAAATTGACGCAGCTGAGGGGAATTCATCCACAAACAAACACAATGATGGCGACATGTGAGAGAATGGAATCTGATTTTAATTGGCTGCTGCAAAGCAACTGCTGTCTGTAATCAAGGAAGCAGTGGGCGACCAGCAACACATCAGCCTGCTCCCGCTGTATTCCACTAGGCTCACTGGGAAACAGAGGTGCATCCTGCACCTCAGGGGGGACAATTAAAAACACTAAATTTGTTATCTGCTTGTTTTTTGTTAATTAAACATGCCTTTTTTAGCCCACTGTGTTCTGAGACTGCGCTTGGTTGTAACACCAGCTCGACTCGGCCACCAGAGAGAGCTCTGTCCTCAGATTCAGCATGAAGCCGCCTCTGGATGCAGCAAAGTTCACATTCAGGTACTGAACACACCACTGGGTCTCTTAGCAGCTTTTAAAATAAATTATTCTAGTAAAACTTAGTGTGTACTAAAGTCGCATGCCATCTTAAACTGTACTATATTCAGCTATGAATAAAAAAAATAACCCAGTAAGTAAAGAAGTCACTGGTATTCCCAGGTGAACCTCTCCTGCTGCATGCTGGGTAAAACCCTTATAGATTGTGTGGCAGCAGCTGTAATGTTATATTCCACCACCATAACATGCTAAACTGATCTTAGCCTGCGTAGCCTGAGGGTTTGTGTGTCTTTTAGAAAAATATCGCATGAACAACTGGCCAAATTTTAACAAAGCTCTTAGAATCTAATTGATGTGCATCTACAACTGGTTAATGTTTGGAGTCAGTTTAATTCAAGATGGCTGCCACAGCCAGCTAATCTTAGAAAACAGAAAAATGGATACAAGTTTGTCAAATTGACACTAAAACTTGGTGCAGTAACAGCTAAACATGTATCCAAGAGGTGCTTATCATACAAGATCTTTGAAAAATCTTTACCGTTAACTTTTGCAGTCAATACTGTCTGTCTGTTAGCAAAATGTCTCATAATGGACTTGAATAAAAGTTTTAGAAAGTACTTCTAGAACTGATCGGCTTTCTGAGTCGACTAGATTCAGGCCGGCTGCCACGGCTGATCAACCCTCGCTACCATAAGGACTGATCAATGTAGGGGTGCACCGATTGCAGTTTTCTGGCTGATCACCGATTTCTAAAAGTCTGACCTGCCGATTCCAATTTTGGACGATACCGATTTTTTTTCTCTAAGCGACACTGTCAGGTGCTATAAGGTCACAATGCACCTGCAATTTTCCAATATTATTTTGTTGAAAAACATTCCCTTGGACAATATCCTAGAACAATACAAAGTTGTTTGAACTGGCCATGAGGTAGTGCTCTGAAATATAAATTAAGTTCAGACAATTGTTAAAACAACAACAAAAAAATTGGTAAAATCAGTTTCTCATGTAAGTATCGGCCAATTCCGATTTCCCAAAATTAAGGAAATCCGACGGCCGATTTATCGGTGCACCCATAGATCAATGTTCGTCATAACTCAGCCATTTTCATAGAAGTTGAGCTCATATGAGTTTGTTCACTGTGGCAACTCTGAAAAAGTGAGCAGCCAAAATAAAAACAACAACAACTGTGTGTTTACATAGGCTCGCCTGTAAATGCACCGACTGGACCCAGAGTTTATAATAAAGTGGAATAAAGGAAACAAGTTCTGCTTTTGGCCCGGGGCAGAAACTAACATCAAATCTGGCTTCTAAAACTTGATTGAGTCAGATGGCCCACCCGATGCTGAACATAAACCTTTTAATTACACCAGAACCTGGCTGATGAGTTTCAGGCTTGATTACTTGGCCTTCATTAGTCAGATTGTTAGCTGTAGTGACTCCCACAGGGGCCGTTTGGCATCTCTAAACATCGCCAGCTTCTGTGTTAAGCAATTACATTGACCCTAAAACCCACCCGAACAGGTGTGCGCGCCCAGATACACACGCACACAACGTGATGTACGTGCACTCCAGGTTTTTATCAGCCTGAACGGGCTGAAAGGGGGACTTTCAGTCTGTTCTTTAATTTGGAGAAAGAACCTGACTAAAAGAAAACAGAGATAAAATGTGCTGAGTCCCACTCGGCTTGGCTCGGCCTGTCATAATGACTCCATGTTTGCTGGGCTCCTCTTGTTGTTTTGCACCAGGGGCTGCAGGCTGTTGTCACTGCGGCGAGGAGGGAGCGTCCTCTGCCTCGGGCCGCGGCACTGTGATAACAAATGTTCAGCTCAGTGAAAAATAAAGTGCGTCTGCATTGTGCGGTCAGGATCTGGCCGTTTGTTTGGGTACGTGAATCAGACACTGTGACTTGTGCGGACGTTCGGTTTGCACAACTCAGTCACTTCCTGTGTTGTAACACTGATGCGAGGCCGCGCTCGGGCCTATCGCAGGTGGATGGTATCGTTGATGGGCTCTTTGCGCCGAGCTGCAGCCTCAACACGTCGTCCGACAGCAGCCTTGGGGGCTATTTTTAGACGAGTACAGCTGCTCCTTAGCGCCCACCCTTAAACCAGACATTAGATTTATGACAAGTCCACGAGCAGCAGCTGCGGTGTACTGCCACTCGGCTATCTGAGAAGTTTACGTTTTATTTTGCACAATGCCTTTTCACACAGCTGACATCAGTGTTAAACGCAGTTATCAGTGAGTGTTGATGCCTCACACTGCTGGACGTTTAAACCACAAGCCTGAAGCGTCCAGTGCTGCAGCGATGAGTCAGAGTCCAGTCACAGGACCACCTGAGTCCAAGACCAGCTCCCCCACCACGGCATGTGTCTCTGCACGTTGGCTCAGCACACTGTCTAACATCAGTGACAATTCTGCTTGTTTATCAAAAGAAAATACTTCCTGTTCCTGCTGAAAGCAGCCCGGTGTTTTCTTGTACGTCCCTCGTGGGACCACAGAAAGGATTTCTGGGACTTTGTGTTTTGTACCAAAAACACAGATGTGTCCTTTTGTTGGTTTTCCCTGACACTGCGTCTAAGACTGTCACATGCTTATGGTAAATGTCAGGATGAGTGTGAATGTGTGTGTGTGTTGGCACTAAATAAACTAATCCCCGAGCCACAAAGTAGCAGAAAAACTTAAGTTCGGCTTATCTCTGTCAGTTTGTTGTCTGCATTATTTAAAAGGACACCTTATCAGTGAGGGGTGGTGTGTGTGAGCCGTCTCCGCTGTGTGTGTGCAACACAATAATGTTCTGTGCTATTCCACATTAGCTGTGGTGTCTATTTCAGCAGCTCTCTATCCATGTATTGATGAATGTCCTCCATCGATCCCAGCAATGATTTGCCATGCAATCCATTACCCATCTGTCTGCTTCAGCTGGCTTTTAAATGATCTATCAGCTCGAGCTATTAACGGGAGTAGTGGTGAAGTCCAAAGGTTGGTGATAGGCTGCATTGAAGGGCGCTGTGTGAGTGTGTGTTTGAGGAACAGTCACATGTGTTGCTCAGAAGCAGGCTGCACAAGTTTACAAAGTTTAAGAAACTTTTATACTGATCGTGGACCAAAATGGAACACGGATCAAAGACTGATTGTTATAAAAAAAAAAAAATCCCTAAAAATCTAAATCTCTGGCGAGAGCTATAATTTCTGCTGTGTCTGTATAAAAATGGTTTGTTTTTAAAGCCCGCCTTATTCAAACTGAAGTTTTTTAACTCTTTTAAAGACGCTCGTGGCATTTAAATGTGCTGTCTTGACTGAAACAAGCAGTCAGCAACGTGACTCAGTGTTTAGCGCCAAGGACAATCAGGGACCAAACGTGGGACTAATGTGAGCTTTCACAAACCCAGGATAGGGAGTTAGACATATTCATAGATGTACATCAAATATATTTAAGGGCAATAGTTATCTTTTAAAAAGGAATATAAAAAGTGGTATGTTTAAAAAGGTTAATTGGAGGTTCTGTAAGAGGCTTGTAACAAAACAAACAACAACAAAAAAACAGCAAGCTCTATAGTTGGGGGTTGGTGCAGTAGTAAACTTTAGTAGTTTCTGCCAAAAAATAAAAAGAAAAAAGAAAACTGAATTTAATGCACATCTTTGTGTCCGATCACCTGCTGGCATTTTTGGGCCTCCTTTGGCGGAGTCACTGCAGGAAAATTTCCTCAAGACTTCCTATCTTGTAAAAAAAAAAAAAAAAGACCACTTTGTCCAATTGTGCATGAGCTAGCTCATGTCAAAGTCATGCTATTGTAGCTAGGCCTGTCACAATAACAAATTTTGCTGGGCGATTAATTGTCTCAAGAAATTATTGCGATAAATGATAATATTGTATAATTAGTAATTATTGTCAAATTTTAGAAGAAATGTTGATTAATTTGTTTTGAGTGTAGTACATTTTTATTAGTTAGTATAAGACTGTTTGAACCAAAGGATGGATAGTGAGGGTGCGAGCAGCACGTCTCTTTAAGAAAAATGGGAGGGAGGCCACTTGATGTGACATGGTAAATGGACTGTACTTATATAGCACCTTTCTATCTTATTTCAAGATACTCAAAGCGCTTTACACAACAATCTGTGTCCTCATTTACCCATCCATACCGCTCTCTACAAAGTTAATTAAACAAATCATTCTAAAGAGACTAATCAGAGCTTTATCACATTCAAACATTGATGGAACACACATCAGAGGCTATAAGGGGTTCAGTGTCTTGCCCAGGGACACTTCAGCATGTGACTGCTGGTGGGTTTGAACCCCCAAGTCTCGCATTGGAGGACGACTGCTCTAACCACTCAGCCACAGCCGCCCATGGGCTGTCTCTCCTTTTTTCGGTTCTCAAAATGGTAGACGCTCGGTGTGGTTTGAGCTCTTTAGCACAGCATTTTTTACACAAAGCTTTTAATAAAAAAATCAGTAAAAAAGTTCTCAGCTTCTTTTTGCAGAGAAAAACAACTTTTTAGATGAAGGCACGGGTTTCAACCGTGAATTTTGGAGCTTCAACAAGACGGAGGTTTTTTCCCAAGGTCAGCCGTATCTTAGCTTCTCAGCTTAGCTGCTTTTAACGATCCGAAATTGAGATTTTGGATGGTTAAATGGATTTTAAAGAGAAAAGAGAAAGGGAGGAGTCAGTGAAGAGGAGTTGAGCCTTTTGTCATCCAGTGTCTTCAGTAGAAAGAGACACGCAGAAACGATAAAGACGATAAATGAAAATGAGGTCGATAATTTTCATCATGCGATTAATTAATTTATTGTTTATCATGACAGGCCTAATTGTAGCTTCATCCCCCTAATGATCATAAGAATCAAAAGCAAACACAAGAAAAAGAGTTGACTTAAAATGCTTTAAAATAGGGGCGCACCGATTGCAGTTTTCTGGCCAATCATCGATCTCCAAAAAGCCTGACCTGACCATTCCGATTTTTTTTTTTCTAAGCGACACTGTCAGGTGTTATAAGTTCATAATGCACCTTCAATTTTCCAATCTTATTTTATTGAAAAACATACCCTTGAACATTATCCCAGAAACAATACAAACTTGTTTTAACTGACCACGAGGTAGTGCTCTGAAATATAAATGAAGTTTAGACAGTTGTTAAAATTACAAAAAAATCTGTAAAATCAGTTTCTCATGTAAGTATCGGCCAATCTCCGATTTTCCAAAATTAAGGAAATCGTGGCCGATAAATCGGACGGCTGATTTATTGGTGCATCCCTACTTTATAATAAAAGCTCAAGCAGATTGTGTTTTCTCTGACGTCTCAAAGCTTTTCACCTGACCACAGCAAAACTGAAGAGAAACACATCCCTCAAAAAAAGACTGCTTTAAAACTCAGGAAATGCTTTTCAGGTCGATTTTTGTTCCCCTCACACCAACAATAGGATGCTGAGATTATTATTGTTTTATATCTTAAAAAAAAACCCTGGCCTGAGCTTCCTGGGGCGATACTTGAATCTTCCTGTAAGAGCTGGTTTCAAAGAAACGAGTCTGCCACCAGCCCAACGCTGAGGAGGTGAGCTCAGCCAGGAGGGGAGGGAGCTCAGATTGAGATGCAAGATGGATTCATATGTATTCATGAATTCAGTCAGAAAAGTCAAACGGAAGCAGTATGATAATCTGGCAGTAATTGCATTTTTTTTCCACCCTTCGACTGTTTTTGTGTGAGCTAAAAGCTGAAACGTGCGGTGGGGAAAACAGCAGCAAACAGTGGATGCAGCCGATCCACTCCAGGACCAAGTGGTGGTTCTGCCACATCCAATGGACTCGTGGCTGAGGTGATGGCTATCATTAGTCCTTGGATGGCTACTTATATGTTTAATTAAGCAAGACAGACTGCAGATAATTGAACTATTGACTGGCCTCTGAGTCACATTTATCTTCTGAGCCAGCGAGGGCAAAAAGGGAGCCATATCAGATTTGTTAAGGGGTATAATATCCTGACGAGGAAGGAAATATAATCGTCTACGTACATTTATTTGATAGTTTCATTTCATGTCTTGACCTCTGACTGCCCGGAACCTAAAAGAAAAATAATAATTCTGACAGTGTACATGTCACTGTCTAAGGCTTTCCAGAAAAACAACCAAACCTCTAAAGGACAGTTGTTGTTGTTTTTTTTGTGTCAACTCTTCTTCATACATGCCAGTCTGGTAGATACATGTCAGCAGCCATCTGAAAAGTGCTGACACCGCTGGCCTCCTGTCCGGCAGCTTCAGCTGCATGAACTTGGATGTAGCTCAAGGGTATAGCCACCCTGCTAATGTGATGTAGCTCTGAGATGGAAACAAAATGGCCCGATGTCTCATGCGCTGCCTTGTCTTGATTGTGTGATGGCTTCTGTTGCTAATGTGTTACGATGGGCAGACCTGCATGAGGAGGGTAGACAGATGTGTGTGTGTGTGTGTGTGTGTGTGTTAGAGAGAGGGAGATGGAGAAAGAGCGAGAGGGATGGGGGAAGGGGCCCAGTCTGCAAGATCAGCACAAGTGGAATTGCATTGATTCAGTTAACTGCAGAGTTGAGTTGGAGCGTGATGTGGAATTTTGTTTATCAAGCCTGGAGTTTACACACTCGGCTCCATTTTCATCTTATTTTCTTCACCATATTCATAATCAGCCCCAGCTCTCTTACTCCAAGCAATAAAACATTACACCTCCTTATACGGATTGCTTCGCTCCACCTGGGGTTACAATACGCATTACTTTCAGCAAAAAAAGGCGCTTTCTTACCTCAACATCTTGGATTAAATGGCCGTATAATGCGCTTTAATACTTATTAACCTGTGACACAAACAAACAAAAAATTGCTGGCACAGCTCAGATGTGGCGGCACTGGAAGATAACACTGCAAACATCATCATAATCTGTATTAATCTTCGAGATCAGACGCAAACAAGCGACGCCGAGCTCTGTAAATCACCGGGAAATGTGCAGCCCGTTCCAAGTAAATACCAGCTCATATTTCATATTCCAACCGAAAGCCAGAAACGACATCTGCTGAATCTTAACAAACTGCTAAAACGTCGTATTGATCAAAAAGAACAAAGCTCAAAATCTGAATCTGTGAAACCTGCTGGTAAAAAAGTGTCAGTCTGGTTCATTTTTTATATTAAAACTGAGTGTTGTCTGATAATAAAGATCCTTTAGGTCCGATAATATGGAGCATTTTTAAAAATCTTATTCCTGGTGTCTAATCTGAATAAAAGCCAACCAGGTGCAGCCTGCGCAGATCTTTGGCTCTGAGGGGGATACATGGATTTGAAAATAATGAGTCGCTATTTCAGACATTCATTTAAAGAGTAGGAGATGTATATTTTCTTTTCTCCATTCCCCACATCTATCCCCGCTCTTCCCACTCCTCATTTCTCCATCTATAGCTGTAGGGAATTTGTCTCTGAGGGTTTATCATGACTGCCTCATACCCACCCCCCCTGCCTGGTTTGTCATTTTGCTGATCCCAACTCTTTTTCATATTTCAGTATTCTTATCATCCGCTGGCAGTAAGATGATCCATTTCACTTATTTCTAAGAAGTGTGACCGTATAGCCTAAGTCAATATCTACACAACAAAATTCAGCGAAAGCAGGCAGAGCTGAGGCGGGGGACAGCTAGTTAGTGATGGTGGTAGTGGCAGTACTGGTAGTGCTGGGCACTTCTGTTTTTATCTAGTCAGCAAGGGTAAAATGTCAAGCATTTCTTAGGGAAGCAGCTCCATAGGATTCCATTGGAAGCTTTAATCTTAACTGAGAGCATCTCACATTGATATTCCATAGGCTTCTTTGCCCTTCGCCTCTCAGCTGCTTTCATTTAGAGGACAGCTGTACTGCACTACAGCGTGGGGATTGCTTTGTCAGACAGCCAGGAGGCCAAAGGCAAGGTCATCCTCCTCTCTTTGTAACAGTGGCTCACTACAGTGTGAAGGCATCACCTCTTTGATGCCGTCAGAGCTTTCTGCAAAACATTTTTGGAATATTTTTACGGTCAAATGAGTAGAAATGCACTAAATTTTGTCTTCTGTCCACGTCGTAGACTTCACTTCTTGAACCCGTAGATCCAGGTCAAAGGGAAAGTTGGCACTAAAATAAACATGTGCATATTTATCTGCAAAAACGGATGAAGAGTTCAACACACCGCGCAACATTTTGCATTAAACCGCATTTAAAATGTTGATTTAATGTTTGACCAAAATGGCTACGTCATTTCTTAACGTAAGAGAAATGACATCAAAAAGAGGCGGCGCATGTGCATTCCTTCAAGGAATACAAGGTCTTTAATTATAACAGAGGTGAGTTTATAAAAAGCTACGTTTCTGCACGTACATAAGACGATCTAAAGTAATGGCTCTACTTTAATTACAGCCACTTCACAGAGGGAGAGAACTGTGTCAGGGAGCTCCATATTTAGCTCTGTGGCTTTAAAATGAGTGCAGTTAATCCCTAAACAATAGGAAGGACAAAGTGGCTGAGCAGATGCAGCGATAAGGCCCATGTCATCAGATAAGGTGAGGAGAGGAGGAAGGTGCGGAACAGTAATGCTCTGGTCCTGCCACTCCTGTGGGAACTCGTCATACCACCTTTCCAGAGGTGATGAAAACAGATGGAAATAAAGATTCTCACAGAAACTGTTTACATCTGAGCACACAGCCCCTATGAAGGAGACTGAGGACCGAGTTGGCCTCCATTTCTCAGGCTGCTGCCTCAGCCCACTGCTGACACAGGTGTACTGTAAAGAGATAGCAGCGCAGATAAGTCTGTGTGTGCATGTTGAAGTAGCCTCAGGGCTGAGTCGATCCCAAAACACACACACACACTCATACACACACAAAACGGACATTATTCTGCCACACTTTTCTCATTAATCTAAATTAAACACCTAGCATTGCTTGAAGGGAATGCATATCACCCGCCACCTTTCCAGCCAGCTGTAAACTATGATCACCCTATAACGATATGGGACGGAGTTGTGGCTGTTTAATGAGTTAATGAGTTGTAGATAGGCATCCCATAAGTTTCAATCAGATGTGTCCAGTGGTTCAGGAGATATTTCGCTAACAGACAGACGGTATTGATTTTACTAGTTAATGCCAAAGTTTAAAGCGAAGATGTTACTTGGAGTTTGTGTTTTAAACGACTCACAGCTCGTGCACGCTCCGACACAAGCAAAACCATGATTATGAAGCACTCACACTGTTGTGATCCAGTTTTCTTCTGTATGTTTTTCAGCATCTTTCTCGTTCCACTATTTTTGTTCTATTTCCACAAATCATAAATCAAAACCCAACAATTTTCACTCAGGTCATCTGGACAGTAAATAAAATAAATACATCAAAACGTTCAGCTCGTTCAGGAGAAGGGTCTTATGACTTTTGGTATTGGAGCAACTTTAGCTTTTTGAAATATTTAGCCTTTTCTGACTTTTCCTCATAGAAAATGAATTGAACTCATTTAACATCCTTCAAATCTTTAGATCTGTTTACAATCCAACATTTGTCAGTCAGGTCATCTGGACAGTTTCTTTTTTTGTGCTGAAACATTTCGCCTTCAGTCCGGAAGGCTTCATCAGTCAAGGAAACACACAACAAAACTGATTCTTCCCCCAACAGCTTACTCCAAAGTGGAACAAACCAGCTCCGCTTGTGATAAGATGGTCTCTTTGGTACGCCTCCTCCTCCATTGCCGGCCCTCTTCCTTGTACTTGTTATCTGTTTGTACTTGTTACCTTTTATTGCTCCTTTCACATTTTGTTCTGGTTCAGCTTCCTTGTGAAAACTTAACATTTTTCAGCTACTTTCAGCTCGAAACCATCCATCATTAAACAGGGGTGGAGGCCTCCATGTTCAATTGTCCCCCTCTTAAAATTCTGTGATTGCTAGTATCACTCAGCCCTCTGTGAATAGTAAACAGCCATCAGTGTGCTAATGATCCATTGTTAGGCTGATGGTCCTTCTTGATCATGTGATCAGCTGGTTTTGGTTGTCAGCAGCAAACTGGTTGATCCACTCTGAGAAGGTGCTATTTAAGAGACTGAGCTGAATACAGCACCTCAGACTGAGGAAGTCTCTCGGATGAAAGACGAAACGTTTCTACATTTTTTGTTGTTTTGCTTTGTTTTGTTTTTTGAATGTCCAGAGGACCAGATTTAACTTTTTTAGATACTTTCAGCTCATTTTTTTCAGTTGTTTTCTGTTCCTTTCAGATTCTTTCTAGATTTTTTCTCATTTTTGTGCTTCTTCTAACTTCTTTCTGCTAATTTCAGCTTGTTATGCTCCTTTCGGCTTATTTCTGCAAGTTTAAGCTTTTTCTGCTATTTCAGCTACTATTTAGCTGTTTTATGCTTTTTTTTTTTTAGCTTTTTCAGCTAATTCAACATTTTTTTTCCCCACTCATTTAAACTTTTTTCAGCCTAATTCAGCAACAACGTGCACTTTCTACTTCCATCTGGTAATGTAAGTTTCTTTCTGGCTTTTAAGCTACTTTCCAGCTGGTTTTATGCTAATTTCAGCTTTTTCCAGGTGATTTCTACTTTTTTGTGTTAATTTCTGCTTCTTTCAAGCCTAATCGAGCAAACATGTTCTTTCCATTTTCTTATGCTAATTTAAGCTTGTTCTACCTTTTCAGTTAGCTTTTTAGCACATTTTAGATAATTTCAGCTGTTTTCAGGTTAAATCAAGTCTTTCATAGCCATTTCTGCTACTTTCAACCTAAATAAATTATTTCTGTTAATTTCAACTTGTTATGCTCCTTTCAGCTTATCTCTGCTAGTTTCAGTTATTTCCGCTCCTATAACTGTTTTTATGCTAATATTAGCTTTTTCAGCTAATTCCACATTTTTTGCACTCATTTCAACTTTTGTGTTCGTTCTGCTTTCTCTTGCTGGTTTACGCTTGTTCTACATTTTCAGCTACGTTTCAGCATGTCTTTAAAGCTAATTTCAGCTGTTTTTCAGCAAATCCTTCTGCAATAAGCATTCAGATTCTTTTTGCTAACTAAAGCATTTTTGTGCTTCTTCTAACTTCTTTCTGCTAATTTCAGCTTGTTATGCTCCTTTCGGCTTATTTATGCAAATTTAAGCTTTTTCAGTTGTTTCAGCTACTATTTAGCTGTTTATATGCTAATATTAACTTTTTCAGCTAATTCCAGTTTTTTCCACTCATTTCAACTTTCGGGTTCATTCTGCTTTCTACTGCAGATTTACGCTTGTTCTACATTTTCAGCTATGTTTCAACAGTGTTGTTTTTTAGCTAATTTCAGCTGTTTTTTCAGCTGTTTTCTGCTCCTTTCAGATTATTTTTGCTAATTACAACATTTCTGTGCTTCTTCTATCTTCTTTCTGCTAATTTCAGCTTTTTATGCTCCTTTTGGCTTATTTCTGCAAGTTTAAGCTTTTTCTTCTATTTCAGCTACTATTTAGCTGTTTATGCTATTTTTTTTTTTTAGCTTTTTCAGCTAATTCAGCATTTTTCAACTCATTTTTAACTTTTTTCAGCCTAGTTCAGCAAAAATTTGCTCTTTCTACTTCCATCTCATAATGTAAGCTTCTTTCTGCCTTTTTAGCTACTTTTCAGCTGTTTTTATGCTAATTTAGCTTTTTCCAGGTATTTTTTTCATAGTAATTTCTGCTACCTTTAACCTAAATAAATTATTTCTGTTCAACTTGTTATGCTCCTTTCAGCTTATCTCTGCTAGTTTCAGTTATTTCCGCTACTATTTAACTGTTTATACGCTAATATTAGCCTTTTCAGCTAATTCCAATTTTTTTGCACTCATTTCATCTTTTGTGCTCATTCTGTTTTCTTCTGCTAGTTTACGCTTGTTCTACATTTTCAGCTACGTTTCAACATGTTTTTTTTTTTTTAGCTAATTTCAGCTGTTTTTCAGCAAGTCCTTCTGCAATAAGCATTCACACTACATTTTCGCAGGAAATGCAATCTCTAGTTGCCTTTAGCCTTTGGAAAATAAAAACACTTTATTGGCATCCTAACTGGATCTGTTGGCCTCTCTAGATGTAATGTCACCAGGTATGCTGCAGTAAACAGGTGTTTTTCCTGCTGTTGATGAAGAATTTGAAGCATGCTTAAAAGATTAGTCCTTTAATTTTTTTGTCTTCTTGTTCTGGTGCTTAATTTCAAATATCACGTTCCTTAAGAAGACTTCGGACAAATGTATCAGGCAATCAGTGTTTGACAAAGCCTGAAAGAAGCTGCTCCTGTTTCAAAGTATCCCCTCCTGGTGGGAAAGCGCAGAGCTCCTGTTTTCCACTCACTCAACCAATCAGCTGTTTCGACTAAACCCTTCAGCTGACAACACAGCTGGCCTGCAGATCCATTCTGACAACAAAGCTACCGAAGTCCTCAGCAGGACATTACGAAAGAGGTCACTTTATAACACAGATCAATAAAATCTATTCGCACCACGCGGTGATACTTTACTCTTTCCAATAATGTTTCTTTCTTTGCAACTCCTCAACAACACAACAGGAACCATCCTAAATATGGATTCACTTTGCATTTCTGCTGTAAGTGCTCACATTTCCCTCGTCCTTACAGATTAACATTGACTCATTCTGTGTATAATTTCACAGTAAATTTCTTAATATAATTTAATGTCATAAGGTCATATGGTTGCTTGGTTGTGTTATTTAGAGCAACTTGAGGAAAAAAGTCTTAGTTTCCATTTTAGCAAAGAAAAAAAGAATCCAGAGATGAGTCAAGACTGTCACTCTTTTCTTTTAGATTTAAATATAGCCACACTCATTGTGACTGCTGTGCATCCAACACTTACAGTAACTTTTTGACCCCATCTGTGCAAAAGACACTCTGAGCTGACGTAGTCAGTGTAAATGCTGTGCAGCCGAGCGGCAAACAGACAGAGATTCAGTCTGAGATAAAGCGTTTCAGGATGAAACTGTTATTTAGTTTGATTTGTCTGCGGTTTCATCTGTGCTGCAACAGAAAAGGTAAAAGCACGAGAGACTGGCAGGTGGGGAGTTCCCACAACAATTAGACTGTTGAACGCTTCCTAAGATGGGACGCATGAGCGCAGTTTGTTTGGGTAAAAAAAAAATCAGAGCCCATTTGCTCCTGTTGGAGATGTTGGAGCTGCAGCCACCGTGCACTCCTCACATTTTACTCTCTTTGACCATTTTATGTCATTATAATCATATAAACTACACCTTATCGCTGTGTAAAACTGTTTAACGATCAGCTGTAAGGCATGATAGACAATAAAAGACAGCCAGTACTCCAACACATCACCTCAGCCTGTAAAACTTCAGTGTGAACATTTTCATGGCACAGGTTTCACAAGTTTCATAAGTTTTAAAGCTGCAACAATCAGCAGCAGAGCTCAGGTAATACAAAGTTAGATTATAACTTGGGTGCAAACGGAAACATCTAGACTTGGGATGCACAATATTGGATTTTTGACCAATATCCAATATGCTGATATGTTAAAACTTATTTGGTCAATAACCGATACCAATATCAATATATTTTTCCCTAGACCTGCTTACAGAGGCCATATCTTTCTCTGCTGTGGAATTAAAATACTACATTATTCTGCATGCTCTTTGTCAGTTTGACCTGATACCAAATGCAGATGCCAAAAAGGGGGATGAAAATGATGTAACACTTCAATGGATGAAGAATGCTCATGCTCAATAATCCAGGTATAACTCCAGCAGTGTTCAGTCAGGTCATCTGGACTGTTTTATTTATTTTTTGCTAAAACGTTTTGTCCTTCATCCAAAGGACTTCTTCAAAATAAGGAGACACCAAAGAAACTGATTTCCACAAATAGCATACTCCAAAGTGGGAAAAAAAAACTTTTGGCTGGTGCTAAGATGGCCTCCGGGACCCACCCTTTGTTTGGTGTCTCCACAGTCCTTTGGATGAAGGACAAAACGTCTCAGAAAAAAAAACCATCCAGATGACCTGACTGAAAATTGTTGGATGAATGAAGAAATGCTGAAATGCAAACACTGACAGCAGTGTGTCAGTTAGCCTCACCAGGTGAGGAACATCTCACCTCAATGGCTTGAAGCTGTGGTCCCTTACCCTCAGCCTTTTGGGTCACAGTTGTGTTCCCCCATGTCCCGAATGGTTCCCCTAGTAAATGGTAAATAGACTGTACTTATATAGCGCCTTTTTATCTTATTGAGATACTCAAAGCGCTTTACACTACAATCTGTGTCCTCATTTACCCACTCATACAGCACTCTACTAGATCTCTACAAAGCTAATTGAACAAATCATTCTAAAGAGACTAATCAGTGATTTATCACATTCATACACCGATGGGACACACATAAGAGGCTATGAGGGGTTCAGTGCCTTACCCAGGGACACTTCAGCATGTGACTGCTGTGGGGTTCAAACCCCCAACTCTTGCATTGGAGGACGACTGCTCTAACCACTCAGCCACAGCCCTAGTCACAATGGAACATGACAAATGTCCACCACAATTCATTTGGGGGCAATAATCAGGACATAAACCCAACTGTTCCTAACCCTGGTTCTTGAACCCCCTCTTCTGGATAGTTTAGATGTAACTCTGCTTTCACACACCTGATTTAAGTGTGTGATTAACAGACCTCTGCAGCGCTCGAAGACATGCTGAGGAGGCAGTTCAGGCATCTGAATCAGGGGAACCGAGCAGGGAAACAACCAAAACATGCAGTGGCCCTGAGGAACATGACTCAGGACCAATGACTGGCACTTACGTATCAACTTGTCCTCCTAGATAACTAGTGGAGCACCAGCTGCACCTGCAGAAGAGTCTACATTTACAGGAAATGTCAATTTAACAGGATGCACAAGTGACATTTTGGATTGGAGGGGGTTCATCTGATTTAAGACAGCTGTGTTTGAGACAAACAGAAGTGCTGTTTTACACTTCTTATTTTGACCAATTTGTTCTTTCTGTATTGTTTAAAGTGTTTGTTTAAATAGAGAAGCCCATGTGCTTCTCTATTTAAAATAGAGTTAAAATAGACAAAACTGCATTTTATTGTGAACAACTGTGTGGACATTTTCAAGATGTGGCAATGCATCCTGCAACTGTTATATCACTCACTTGGAAGACCAAAATAATACTGAGTGACTTAAAAAAGGACACACCCAGCTTTTGAACAAATGGAAATGAGAACAGATCAGACTGTAGAGCAGTCTTCCTTATACTCCATCACCACCTGGGCCACTCTCTGCTCTGACATGTCTCAACTCTCAGTACTTCTTTACAAAATGTCTTCTTTGTTCATTTGTTGGTTTGATCTCCAAATAATCAAGTACTCACTTACAGCATGTGTTTATACATTTACTGGCTCTTACTTCTCATATTCCAGCAGAGAAGCATCTGATAAGAGGAGTTTTTCAACTCTTTTACATTGTTTCATAAAAATTTGTAGCCTCAGTTTATTCAAAATGGAACGTAGTAAACATATCAATGTTTAAACTAATAAATTGCATTGTTGGGTAATTTTGAAATAGATGGCAGCAACACATTTAAAGAAAAGTTAGGCCAGGGGGAACAAAAAGTTTTAAGAGTCTGTTACTTAAATAAGAAACAGCTGGAGGAACATTTAGCTGCTAGTTAAGTTAATTGGCAGTAAGTAAGAGGACTGGGTATAAAAAAAAACATTTTAAAGAGGCAGAACCTCTCAGAAGTAAAGATGGGCAGAGGCTAACCAGTCTATAAAAACTGTCTCTAAAATAATGGAACAATGTCAGAATAATGTTCCTCAATCATTTTACTCAACAGAAGAATGGGAAGACTGAATGTCCCATCATATACAGTTCATAATATTAAAATGTTTCAAGAATCTGGAGAAATCTCTGAGTTCAAAGGACAAGACAGAAAGTTAATATTGGATGATAGTAATACCACAGGGGCCACTGTATTTAAAACAGGTCTGGTTCTGTTCTGGGCATCACTGCACGGGCTCATAAGCACTTCCACAAATCACTGTCTGTAAACACAGTTCACTGTTCCACCCACAAATGATGCATCGTGTAAAGAGGAAGCCATATGTGAACACCATCCAGAAACACTGTTGTCTTCAAAGCTCATTTAGGACAGATTTAAAATTTGAAAATGTTTTTGGAAAACACGCTAAAAAGAAGAGGGACAAACAAACCAGTTATCGGCACACAGTTTAAAGCCTGCCTCTCTGATTGTATAGGGGTGCATTAATCAAATAAGCACGAGATCCTGAACTGTTTCAACAAACATTTTGTTGCTTCTAGTTCTTTATTTGACACAGTTACTAATGGAAAATCAGCCACTTCACTTAATAACCAAATTTCTACAAATCAAATCCCTCCTACAAGTCAACCCTCAGTTAATCACACCTTCTCTTTGTCTCCGTTCTCAGTCAGTGAGGTCAATAAACTGTTAAAAGATCTTGATCCTAAAAAATCTGCAGGTCCAGATGAACTTCCACCTTATTTCTTAAGGCTGGCCGCTCACATCATCACAGTCCCTGTGACCCACATCTTCAATCTCTCCATAAGACAAAACTCCATTCCAGATACTTGGAAAACAGCCTTTGTTCTTCCTTTGCTGAAGGGAGGAGACCCCACCTCACTGAACAACTATCGACCAATCTCTAAACTCTGCATTTTAGCCAAGGTTCTAGAAAAACTGATAAACTCGCAAATCAAAAATTACCTGGACTCATTTAACATCTTACCTCTCCATCAATCTGGTTTCAGGCAACAACACAGCACAACCACTGCTTCACTGAAGGTTCTTAATGACGTTGTTGAAGCACAGGATGCTAAGGATTATTGTGCTGCACTTTTCTTAGACCGGTCTAAAGCTTTTGACACTGTGGATCATAACATCTTGTGTCATAAGCTCTCAGAAATTGGTTTCTCAGAACACACCATTGGTTGGTTCTCTAGCTATCTCTCAGACCGGTGGAAATATGTTCAACATAATGGTACTTCCTCCAGTTATTTAACAGTCAACAATGGTGTACCACAAGGCTCAGTCTTAGGACCCACCCTCTTTACAATCTACATACATAATGTAGGTAAAAACATCCCTGATGCATCCATACATTTCTATACTGACGACACAGTTGTTTATTGTCAAGCTAAAACTGTTGCTAAGGCTTTCCAGCTTTTGAAATCTGCATTTAACATCATCCAGACTGATTTGTTCCACCTCAAACTTGTCCTAAATGTCAACAAAACCAAAGGGATGCTTTTTTCAAATAGGAAGTTGGTCCCAGCAGTTCTTCCTCCGATTTTATCCTCAAATGATGTCCCGATTGAGTTTGTTGATTCCTATAAATATTTGGGTATCTTGGTCGACTTGCATCTCTCTTTTAAGCTCCATGTGGAAAACCTAGTAAAGAAACTGAAAGTTAAACTGGGTTTCTTTTTCAGAAATAGATCCTGTCTAACTCTGAATGCTAGGAAACACCTTGTAACTGTGACCTTCCTTCCCTCCATTGATTACGGTGACATTATTTACATGAACGCTCCTACAAGAACCCTGCAGATGTTGGATGCTGTCTATCATGGTGCACTAAGATTCATAACTGGCTGTGATTATCGTACCCACCACTGCACCCTGTATTCACTGGTTAACTGGACATCATTAAATTCACGCAGACTCTCTCACTGGTACATTTTCATCTTTAAATCACTTCTTGGTCTGCTGCCTTCATACATCTCCTCCTACATGTCTCTGTGTGAGTGCAGCTACAGCGTGCGCTCTCAGGACATTATTACCTGCAGTGTTCCCTCAGTGCGGACTGAACTTGGCAAAAGGGCCTTCTCCTACTCTGCTCCTGTTTCCTGGAATATCTTACAAAAAGATCTGAAGCTCTCGACCTTGACCTCGCTATGTGGCTTTAAGAATCTGTTGGACTCCTGGCAGGAACCCATGCAAACATGTTCCTGTTTTTAGTTTTCTACATTCGCCTTACAATCTAGCTGTTTTTGTTACTTTTCTTTTTTTTAGCCATCCTATTTATTAAATAAATAAATAAATAAATAAATCTGTATGACTTTTTATAACTATTTATTGTTGTTGCTGTTGTCCATTGTTATCATTTTTCTTTGTTGAAATCAGGTCTCTCTTGTAAATGAGTCGAGGCTCAATGGGATTTACCTGTCTAAATAAAGGTTGAATGAATGAAAAATCCCTCTAACATGAACAGCTTACACATCTGGAAAGGCACCATCTTTGAAAAAAGTATATACAGATTTTGAGAAAAATATGTTCTGTTATCCAAATGTTTTTTCAAGGAAAGCCTAGCATATTTCAGCAACACAACGTTAAACCTTGTATTGCATCCATTGCAACAACATGGCTTCATAGTAGAAGAGTTCAGAAGCTGAACTATTGTTAAAAGAAGAGAGGAGGCTTCTCACTGGTAAACATGTCCCTGTCCTCATTTTTTTAGATGTGTTGCTGCCATCAAATTTACAATTAACTTATTGTTTCATAAAAATGATACAATATTTTGCTTTCAACATTTGAAACATTTTCTGTTCTGAATTGTGAATTAAATATAGGTTTATGATATCATTGCATTTACATTTTAGACAAAATTCCAACTTTGTAGGGTTTGAGGTTGTACAAGAAATCAACAAATGTCACTGCAGCTTTATTATTTTAGATACTTAACTTTTTTTTTAAACATGGTGTCTATTAGGTGAGTAACTATCAGTTTTGGTATAAGTTAAAGACTGGGGGCAGTACTTTAGTTGTTGCTTGCATTTGATACAATTTTTCACCATATTGTATTACAAAGGCTAGAAGATGAGATTGGGATTGCAGGAACAGCTCTAAAATGGTTTCAGTCATATTTGTCTGTAAGTTTCCTGTTTCTTCATGTTAATAATGAATCTTCTTCATACACCAGAGTTAGTCATGGAGTTCCTCAAGGTTTAGTACTTGGACTAACAATCTTTACATTATATTTGCTTCCATTAGATAAAGTTATTAAACAACACAGGATAAATTTTCATTGTTATACTGATGACACTCAATTATATTTATCCATGAAACCTGATTAATCCATTCAGTTACTTGGATTACAAGCATGTTTTAAAGACACAAAAATCTGGATGACTATTCATTTCCTGCTTTTAAACGTAGAAAAGACAGAGGTTGTGGTTCTTGGAACTGAACATTTTAGGAATAAACTTTGCAACATTTCACTTCCTTTGGGTGGCATTAATCTGGCTTCCAGTTCCAATGTAAAAAACCTTGTGTTGTTTTTTTTTATTGTGATATGTCATTTAACCACTACATTAAAAATGTTACCAGGACTACTTTATTTCTCCTGAACAATATCACCAAAATTAGAAACATCTTCCCCCTAAATGGGGCGGCTGTGGCTGAGTGGTTAGAGCAGTCGTCCACCAATGCAAGAGTTGGGGGTTTGAATCCACCAGCAGTCACATGCCGAAGTGTCCCTGGGCAAGACACTGAACCCCTCATTGCCTCCAATGTGTGTCCCATCGGTGTCTGAATGTGATCAATCACTGATTAGTCTCTTTAGAATGATTTGTTCAATTATTCTTTGTAGAGATCTAGTAGAGTGCTGTATGAATGGATAAATGAGGACACAGATTGTGCTGTAAAGCGCTTTGAGTGTCTCGAATAGATAGAAAGGCGCTATA
The DNA here is from genome assembly GCF_014905685.2 of Nematolebias whitei. NCBI lineage: Eukaryota > Metazoa > Chordata > Actinopteri > Cyprinodontiformes > Rivulidae > Nematolebias > Nematolebias whitei. The sequence goes on from NC_056504.1 coordinate 14,343,011, forward strand.
TAAGTACAGTTCATTTACCATTTACAGTTCATTTAAATGATGCAGAAAAGTGGATCCTTGCATTTATATGTACTAGCAATAATTGCAATTGTTTATTATCTGAATGTCCAAATAAATAAATAAATTCAGTTTATCTAAAATACTGCTGCCAGTGTTTTAATGAGTTGATAGGGGAGATCATATCTCTCCAGTTTTAGCTTCTCTCTATTGGCTCCCTGTCAAATTCAGAATTGAATTCAAAATTTTACTTCTAAAATACAAAGCTCTCAAGAACCTAGCTCCATCGTATAATACAGATCTTATTGGAGATTCTTCTATCTTATGTCCTTATTTTCCAAAAGGAGCTTCACTCCCAGACTGCAGGTTTACTTGTGGTTCCTAGAGTTTCCAAAAGTAGAATGGAAGGCAGAACTCTGTTATCAGGCTCCTCTCTTGTAGAATCAACTTACAGTTTCAGTTTGTGAAGCTGACACATTGTCTACTTTTAATACCAGGCTTATGATTTTACTTTCGATAAATCCTATAGTTAGGGTTAACGTGGGTTTCCTGAGCTACCACTTTGTTCTGCTGCTATAGGTTTAGACAACTGGAGGACAATCTGACCACATTCCTCACTCTGAAACTGTCTTTACACACACTACTGTTCATGTTTGTATTTGCAATTATTTTGATCTATTTCTATTATTACCTTGTTTTTCTTTGTTTTTCTCACCATAGAAAGTACACCTGAACCAGCCATTTTGTGTTTGTCTCTATTGCTTTCCTGTACTCTATTTTCCTACCATTTGAGGCAAGTCGCTGCCTATCCTGAGCCCGGTTCTGCTGGAGGATTTTTCCAGTTAGAGTTTTTCCTTTCCACCATCGCCTGTGCACTTGCTCAGGATGGGAGACTGTAACCAAGTGGATATTTGATCCAATCTGCAGGCTTCTTAGATAACTTTTACTGATGGACATTTTATCCATCCATCCATCCATTTTCTTTACCCGCTTCTTCCATTTTGGGTCACGGGGGTCGCCGGTGCCCATGTCCAGCAATCACTGTGCGAGGGGCGGGGTACACCCTGGACGGGTCGCAAGTCCATCACAGGGACACATAGAGACAAACAAGACAAACAACCATTCACTCTCTCACTCACACCTAGGGACAATTTAGAGTTACCAATCAGTCTAACATGCATGTTTTTGGTCTGTGGGAGGAAACTGGAGTACCCGGAGAAAACCCACGCATGCACGGAGAGAACATGCAAACTCCACCCAGAAGGCCCCTGGACCGGGGTTTGAACCAAGGACCTGCTCGCTGAGAGGCAGCAGCTCTACCGGTTGCGCCATCGTGCTGCCCATGGACATTTTATGATGCATGTAAACGTTTTTGTATAGTGCCCTGAGACAACATTTGTTGTGAATGGATGCTGTATAAATAAACTGAACTGAATTAAATTGAATTAGTTTAGAGATGAGATTCTAAACTGACCAAAGTACAGTTAGGCATCTGTCAGGATTCAATGGATATGTAAAAAATAAAATAAATAACACCATTCTGTATGAAAAATTGATTATGAAGGTAATTATTTTCAGAAATTTTGATTTGTTGTAATATACTATCTTTGTTGGTCCTTCACCAAATTTTAGAAAATACTCAAGTTGTATAAATCAATTTTAAACTAAAAATTAAAAAAAAAAATCTTTACCAAAAATACAATGTGAATGCTGAGTGCTAAATGACTTTGTTAAAGTTAGTTGAAGAAGCTTAAATCGAATTGTTAAAAGTCAAAACGATCAGAACAAAAGCTATAATCTAAAACCAGCAGTGTGAACGCTGACTCAACATCCACACAAAATCAATGAGGCAAATTATAAAACAAAGTATTTCTTATTCGTGGTATTCCTAGAAGATAAACAAGATTCAGCTTGGTTCATAAATATGCCTTAACATGTTTTTTTAAGTAACTTCTTTTTGTAAAAAGAAAAATCTGGCAGAACCCTTCAGGTCTGATTGATAAGATGCAGAAATATTTGAAAGGTAAAATCATTCAAGAATTTAGACTTCAGGCTCAAAAAGCTAAAGAAAGTACACCACTACTGCTGACCAGTTCTGTTTGAATGTTTATCTGAAGGGAAAAAAGGTCAAAGTTGACTTGTTCATAAAAACTGATATAATCTGTAAGTGTAAACATCCACACTGCCAAGAAATTACTGCTGAAGACAGTTTTAACATTTTCTGAACAAAGTCACTGATTTCTACTTCTTTGTGCATAGCTGCAAGAAATGATCAGACTTCTTGCATCACAATATATTTATTGCATATAATTTGGTGCATTTCTTATATCTGTGGCAAGAGAGCTGACATTCAGCCTGCAGTGATATCAAGAGGCAGATTAATGAGGCAGCTTGAACAACATCTTAAAGAGCTGGATCACACAGTGAACCTTGTCTTTTGTTTGTAACCTTTCATTTAAGTTTTTTGAGAAGTCCTCTTTTTTCCTTCTTCCATTTAAGAACCCAGAACAAAGTACTTCCTGTATCTTGGCCACAAAAAGAACAAACAAGTGCTTCGGTTCACTGTTGGATAAAGCTCTACATCCCTTTAAATAGATCCCTTATAAAGCTCCGTGTTGCTCAACCACAAACGTCTCTCTCCGACAGTCTGACCGCACCAAGCAGTTTTTGTTTGTCGGTTATTTTAGCGGAGGCTTAACGTTGATCTAAATGACAAGGATGGGTGCGTAAACAGCCCGAGACACATTACAGGGATCCAAAATGATCTGGAGCTCTAAACCCAGCAGAGTTTCTGAGAAACCTGAAGGAAGATGAATGACACAAGACAGATGTTAACGTGACGCACTGGTGGGGGAACGACACACCCAGTTCCACGGAGCCCTGCTGGACTAAAGCACATGACATGGCGGCCATATTTGAATGTCATAAAACACCCAATGAAACTCATAGAGGTGGGTGCTGAACGCCGTTCTGTGACTTTATAACTTCTTGCATTACGTTATAATCTAAATAACTTCCAGCCTGACAACTTTTAGTCCCTCCTCCAGATTTAAACGCTGTAAAAACGTCAACTCTTTTCCTTCATTTTTCAATCACCACATAAAGCTGTTTAAACACCCCCCACCCCCGCCCCTTCACAAACACACACACGATTACTTTTCCTGGATGAAAATCCATTACAGACACAATATTGTCCTCCGGGACCAGATCTTTGCAGGTTTGCAGACAAACTTGTGAGGATCATGCTGGTGTCGAAGCAGCAGTTGACCCTTAATCAGCGGAGCTTTGTCAACAACTGAGAGCTACAATTATCTTTGCCTATAGATAGGAGGGTTGTGCACTGGGATCTGAGGGTTGTGGAAAGGGAAGAGGCTGTCAGAGGAGTGTGTGTGTGTGATTGGGGGGGGGGGGGGGTCTGCCTTAACCTCTGTGACTTGTGTTTCTACTGTGCACTAATGGACCCCTGTCATCATTATGGACAGAAACAGGAGGGCGCCTGCCAGCTGCATGACCCCCATAAAACTGAACAGGAAATCCTTGCAGGCAATGAAAGGGAAAGACTCTTCTCTTCTCCTCTCTTGTCTCCTGCAGTGTCACGTTTATGAAACCAGAGAGCGTCACGTGAAATCGTGGAAGGAAGCAAAGTGGAGGTGTTGACATTATTAGAACGTAAACGGACCGATCGCTCATTTTCATGTCGACTGCACGGTTCGTAGGCCTGTCACGCAAAAAAATTTTGCTGGGCGATTAATTGTCTCAGAAATTATTGCGATAATCAATAATATTGTTTGAAATTTGACAATACAGTAATTAGTAATTATTGTTAAATTTAAGAAGAAATGTTGGTTCATTTGTTTTGTGAGTAGTACCTTTTTGACCACCAGATGGCAGTATAAGACTGTTTGAACCGAAAGATGGATAGTGAGGGAGCGAGCAGCGTGTCTAACAAAAATGGGAGGGAGGGCCCTTGACATGACATGGTCTGTCTCTCTTTCACATAATTGGTTCTCAAAATGGAGGACGCTCGGTGCGGTTTGAGCTCTTTAGCATAGCATTTGTCACACAAAGCTTTTAATTTAAAAAAATCAGTAAACAAGTTCTCAGCTTCTTTATGCAGAGAAAAACAACTTTTTACACGAAGGCACGGGTTTCAACCGTGAATTTTGAAGCTTCGACAAGACAGAGGTTTTTTCCCGAGGTCGGCCTGTTAGCTTAGCTTCTCAGCGTAGCTGCTTTAAACGATCCAAAAACGCGATTTTGGACAGGTAAAATGGATTTTAAAGAGAGAAGAGAAAGGGAGGAGTCGGTGAAGAGCACCAGAGTTGAGCCTTTTGTCATCCAGTGTCTTCAGCAGAAAGAGAGACACGAAGAAACGATAAAGCCGATAAATGAAAATGAGGTTGATAATTTTCATTTATCATGTTATTAATCGATTTATTGTTTATCGTGACAGGCCTAACAGTTCGTTCACCTTTTGTCGTGAATTCCCTGAAAACTCTGTTTTTTCCACGTCAGTTAACACACTGTTTATTAGCGGTTCTTCCTCGTGGTGAGAAACTTGTATAATTATTACATACAGTGGATCAGCCTTTGCTCCAAATCCAAAGTCCAGAGTCTGTAATGGAACAGGACTTTGTCACAGACCTCTCAGTGATGTCCACTGAAACGTGACAAGCTCTTTATCAGAGGTCCATCCAATCAGATCCCCAGAAGTTGGTGCACAAACACGCTGAACACAACGTCCCCAGGAAGTCAGGTTCCTTATTACAGCCAATAAGATAGCAAACTTTATTGTCGTGGTGCTACACATTAATCCACTCTACTGGGTCCTGCAGAGTCCATCATGTGATTGCTTTAGTCATTACCAGTAGTGGGGTCATAATTACTGTGAAGTCTGTGAGGATGTGGTGACAGGACAGAGAAAAAAACATCATAATTTATGCAGGAGAGACCAGATCCAGTTCCAACCAGAAAAGAAACATTTTTACAAAAAACAAACCTTGTCAGAATCACATGATTTAACAAAAACTTGTGTTTTTGAGTGACAGAGATTCAAAGTCCTCTCTCTCTCTCTCTTACACACACACACCAAAGTCTACATATTTGTGTGTGTGTGTGTGTGCCATGTCCATGGAGATGTCTGTGTGCGTGTGTGATCGCTGCATGATTCACGGTGTCACAACTGTGAGCAGAAACGACTGGACATCCTGAGCGGAAACCACAGCCACCGAAGCTGCGTTTTCCTGCGACATCCAACCCAGCACTCTCACACAGAGTCACTTGACTGGACCCGCATGTAGGAAGTGAAAGAGGAAGCCCCCTTGTCCATCCTGTGTCCTCCATCCAAATCTCTGCTCTGCTCTTCACGTGAAGCCGCTCAGAGACCAACATCACAGCAACACGGTTGCAAAACAGCGGTTGAAGAACCGGCTGAGGCTGAAAACAGTTTGCTGGTGAAGGTCAACAGTCTGGTCAGTTGACTCCGAGCCACCGAGGACAACAGTTACTGCTAACTAGATAAATAAAGCAAAGTGGATGATGAGCGCTGAATGAGTGCTATAATGAGCTGAAGACGCTTAAACTGAGTTGTTCAAGCTAAAAGAAATGAAACAGGAACTAAAAGTTTAAAGAAAAAATAAATTTGATAAAAGAAACAAAAGATTATCTAAAAGCCAAAAGTAGCAAAACGTGAAGAAAAAGTAGCAAAATACAAACTAAAATCTTCAAAGGAGCAAAACATTAGCTAAAACTAACAAAACACTAACAACAAAGTCCATGCTCAATAATCCAGATATACAATCCAACATTTTTCAGTCAGGTCATCTGGACAGTTATTTTTTTTGTGTGCTGAAACAAAACACTACTGTATTTTTCTTCTTCTTTCGGCTGCTTGGCAATTGTTTTGATGCTGGATGCCCTTCATGACGCAACCACAGACCACCGAGCTACCACAGCCCTCTGCGTGGAGCAGAGAGCTGCTGTCTGGGGCACCCTGGGGAGCAGCTGTGGGGGTTAAGGGCCTTGCTCAAGGGCCCAGAGTTGGGCAAATGAGGGTGGAGGCAGGTGTGGGTCTTCACCTATCCCACCCACATTTTGATGTTGTCAGTACGGGGAAATGAACCGGCGACCTTCTGATCACAGGCCCACCTTCTTTTACCTCTCCACCACCACCCCCCTTAACAAAACACTAGATCAAAGCCAAAATAGCAAAAGGCTAGCTAAAAGTAGCAAAACAAGCTCAAGGAAGCAAATGTTAGCTGTAAGAGTTTTTCATGTTATCATTTTCAACTGCTTCTTGATTTCTGCATACAAATGTTAAAAACCAAGAGTAGCAAAATGCTACCTGAAAGCTAAAAGTAGCAATAGGCTAGCAAAAAGCTAGATGTAACAGAACAGGAGCTAAAAATAAAAAAACTAGCTTGACGCTAAAAGTAGCAAAAAATAAACAAAGAAGGGCGAGTGTGCTGAAGTAGATTTCAACGAGGACGTTTTTGCAGAAGTCCAAATGTATTTCTAAAAAAAAAAGTATTTAAATCGCAAGTTATATTTTAAAAAGTATAAAATTTGCAAAAACCAAAAAAGTCACAGCAGCCATCTTTTTTTCATTCAACCTTTATTTATACAGATTAGCCCCATTGAGCCTTGGGGACTCATTTACAAGAGAGACCTGAAAGTAGTATCTTCTAAAAGTATCTTCTAAAAGAGCTGAACATTTTTATATAAGAACGGCTGAACTAATACAAAGTAAGCAAAATAAGGAAAACAGCCGAGGAACACACTGATTGATCAACAAGCTGAAACTAAAGAATCTAATCTCTAAGCGTCTGTGATGCAGTCTTTACAGGACAGTGTTTAAGATAGCCCGAGCTGTCGAGGGAAGGAGGTTATGACACGACGGACGGAGGAGGTGAGTGGAGTTTGACTGTGGGGCCTTCCACTCACAGCTCCAGGCCTCTGGCTGTGTTCATTGGAGTTAATGTACGCAGCCTGGCAGCCTGCATTCCTCTGCTCTCCCCACACAATAGTGAGTATCTGCAGCATTCCTGTCTGTGTCCGCTGTCTGAGGCTCAGCCAGGCCTTGGCAGAAGCCAGCGCTCAGCCGAGAGGCTGGCACCATGCTCAGCTGATTTACACAAAGGCTCTTCAGTGAGCACGTCCTTATTCAATGGGTTCAAGTGCATTACACATAATTTAGAGCAAGCATTATCATTTGTCGAGAAAATAAAAGGCAATTATTTTGCTAAAGGCTTGAATTGTAAATGGTGAGACGTACTGTTATTACTTTGGAGTCAACGCATTTCAAGATGACTACCACAGCCAACAGACCTTAAAAAACACACAGAAGTGGCTATACATCAATCAATTTTACAGATACTGACCTAAAAGTTGGAGTGTTAGTAGTCCAGAGTAATCCCAAACACATATTCTGAGCACTAACAGCTTGCACAAGATCAAAGCATCATTTTTTTAAAGTAATTATTTGTAGTCAACTCTGTCACAAACAACTTGACGGGTTTTAATGAAACGTTCAGAAAGTAATCACTGCATGTGCATCAACAGCTCGTTATTTTTTGGAATCAGCTCGGTGAAGATGGCTGCCGCAGCTAAGCAAGCTTCGCCAACACAAAAATGGCTTTAAGTCAGTAAAACTTCACAGCTCAAAAGCTCAAATCTGATGTAGCTGAGAATCATTCACAACAGAACTCAGAGCACATCTCACAACACTACAAGATTGTGCAGAAGAATAATTCCATGAAGGTTTGACCCAAACTGCTACAAATTCATTCTTTCTCAATAAAAAATGATTTTACTTTAAAGCTCTGGCATAAAAGGCGGCGGGTGATATGAATTCCTTCAAGGAATGCTAAGCAGACGTAAAACGTTAAAATAGATTATGTTTGGCCCTCGTTAGACCTCCTTGACTTGTTTTCGTGCACTTCCTCCTCCTCTCTTCATGTGAATATGTTTTATTAACAGAGCGTTTTACATTCTGAACCACTCCCCCCTCCTTCGTCGTCTTTCTCTTGTTCTGATGCCACAGTCGTGCAGACACCTTTCCCTCTTGCTGACTCAGTAGTCAGCCTCAGGCGCTGTAGGCTTGGGGTGTTGGTGGCAAGAAAAAGGATGGGGGAGGGAGGGAGGGAGAGAGCGAGGCTCCCACACCAGGCCCACCAGCCTATCACATGCGAGGGAAAAGAGCTGGCTAATCGTTTCTACAGCGGCACACTGTCACACAAACCTCGCAAACACTTCCACTGTATTATTCCACTGTCGCTTGGAAGTCCACATGTGATGTGTGCAAGAGCACAAACACACAAAGAGCCGCTCTGTTCGGGAAAAAAACACACCTCCTAAAATCTGTGGCTGTGTGCGCGACGCACAACGTTCAACAAATGCCATCGTGACGCAAGATAATTTATCTTGTCTGCTTGTTAATTAGGTTTGAGCATTTTCAGTTAGGGTTTGACCTCTGTGTCATTTAAAATATTTAATATCTAACAGTTCAGTATACTTGTAATTTAACAGTATTACCACAAAAGTCTCTTATTTACTGTAATTAAAGCAACTACTGGGAGATTTTTTTTTTTTTATTAAACACTGATCTTCAGGCGTTTGAGCAGATTTACTGTTAAAGTGAAGCGACCTCGTGTGAATGTTTATGAAGCATTCACTCTATTGTGATCCATTTGTCTTCTGTACGTTTTCCAGCATCTTTCTTGTTCCACAGTTTTCAAGCTATTTTAAACAAATCATATAAACGTTCAGCTCTTTCATGACAGTCCTGCTATGGCTTTTGGTATTGGTGCAACGTTAGCTTTTTGAAATATTTAGCCTTTTCTGACACTTGTTCCTCATAGAAAATGAACAGAGCTCATTTTACATCCTTCAAATCTTTACATCCGTTTACAACCTTTTACTGCTCCTTTCACATTTTGTTCTGCTTCAGCTGCTTTCAGCTTCCTTGTGCAAATTTAAACTTTTTTCAGCTACTTTCTGCTAATTTCAGCTTTTTATGCTCCTTTCAACTTTTTTCAGCTAGGTTCAGCTACTATATAGCTGGTTAATGTTAAAAAAATGCTTCATGCCTCCTTCTGGTAGTTTAAGCTTCTTTCTACCTTTTCAGCTACTTTTCAGCTAGTTTTTGCTACTATCAGCTGTTTTAACAAATTTATAAATGTTTGTGCTCATTTCTGCTTATTGAAACCAAATTCAGCAAATATGTGTTCTTTCTGCTTTCTTCCAACTTAGACTTGTTCTTCAACTTCAACTATTTTCGGCGATTTCAGCATGATTTTAGCTAATTTCAGCTGTTCTTCAGCAATAAGCATTCACACAGCATTTCCGGAGGAAATGCAATTTCTCTAGTTATTATTGCTTCCTGCTACAAGTCGTTATCTTTATCCTACATTTGTCAGTGTGTTTGTTTTTGCCGTTAGCAAAATATCACATGAACAAATGAACAGTTTTAATAATTTAATTTATTCCTTTAACTAGCTTTAAACCATTGTTTTGTTGTCCATTGTTGTCATCATTCTTTGTTGAAATCAGGTCTCTCTTGTAAATGAGTCCTTGAGGCTCAGTGGGATTTACCTGTCGAAATAAAGGTTAAATGAATGAATAAACAAATATTGTCTGAGGATTTAGTCACATCTCGCACCTTTAAGTGTCTTAAACTGTGATTTTTTAAAACTTGCATTGCATTTTATGTTTTACTAATAGATGTTTTGTTGTAAATATTTTAATACTATTGTTACCATTTTTAAGACAGTGTTGCTGTATTTGCATATTGTCCAGGACATCCTTGTAAATGAGACTGATGATCTCAAATGGATTTCTTCCTGGTAAAATAAAGGTGTATATATATATATATATATATATATATATATATATATATATATATAT